>NC_090802.1:35859374-36159374 GCF_036512215.1 Solanum lycopersicum
ATTATCCAACATAGTACAGACCTTGGTCTAAACGTCTCCGATGTTTAACCCAGTTTCTCTATTTAGTGATACTTAAACTCATTTTCTCTAAGAGACTCGTCTTGTTTATTTATAACATGGTAGTGAAAATCATCTCTTCACGTTCTCCCATTTTGACCATGGTGGACATGACCCAAGCCAACGTCACCAACTAAACAATCTTCATACAAGAAATATTTTGTACGACCTGTGAGCATCAAGATCTTACCTGCAAGATTTTACAAGTGTAACTACTTATTTACGTCGTTATAGAAAAGCCAATAGGGAAAGAATTTGGGCAAAAAACTTTTGAGTAGTGACTTGAAAATTTGTAGCCTAGTCTAGATTTGAATAAAATATGAGTCAGGTGGGGCTATGGAAATATGGTAATGAATGAGTGATTTAATTATATTTTGATTATATTATTGGATAGCCAAGACATTAAGGAGCCTCTACGGCTTTACGGAATTGAATTCGGTCAAGTAAAACTATTGGAATTGATCTTGACGTGGAAGGGCAATTTTAGAACGTCTCAGGGTGAAGGTGTGTTGTAAATTGGTAGCTAAGAACTCAAACTCCGAGCTTCTGTCTTATGCAAGCCACCTTGATGGGGCCGTTGTGGTGGGCCAGTCGCGATTTAAGTCGGCAAAACCCCCCAAAATTATTATTTTCTATGAAAATTCATTTTTAAGAGATAGGAGACGATCATGGCGATTTTTTAAATGTTTTTCACGACTTTTAGTGCTAAGGTGATAATTTTACTCCCTAATCCTTTTTTCAATCCGTAGAACTTAGATTATTGGGTAGTTATCGTTGGGGATAGTTTTGGCCTATTTGATGGTGGGAAAAATATCTAGTTGCATATTAGGATCATGGGTTTGATCTTGGGTTATTGTGTCTGTTATAATTCGGGTAAACTAGACCTTAATCATTCATCCTTGAGTTAAATTACTCGTTTGTAGAGCGAGAACAAGCAAAAGAATCTGAAAAAGGAAGGCTCAAGTTCCTAAGAAGGATTCAAGCTTGGTTTTGAGGTAGGTGATGATTTAATTTCCTGTTTATGTGATGAATGTCGGTTAATCGCCACATTGTATTGCATGCATGTATGTGAATAGGGAAATGCGAACCAATATAATAAAATGATGATGTGTGAACAATACATACCATGAACCTATTATTTGATTGTATGATTTGAGTATTGTTCATTATGAATGTGATTGTGATTATGGTTTTGTTCATTAGATCAGGTGTCACTTTTCGACACATGCATTAGATCAGGTGTCATGTTCTGACATATAATTAGACCAAGTGTCACGTTTTAACACATACATTAGATCAGGTGTCATGTTCTGGCATACTAAATAGTTTGGGTATGGGTTCCATGAAAGGATCATCTGTTATAATTGTGTTATATTTAATTATCGTTGAAGTTGGGAAATTGTATGTTGCTTCTAAAATGATGACTAAACCATCTTATATATATGCATGCTTATTGTCTTGTGATTGCTTGCCTATGTTTCACTTATTGGAGTAGTTGTGTGATCTTACTAGTACTTGTGGTTGTGAACTGGTATTGTACTTGCTTGTTCTTTGGTGAGTATAGTGTACTTGTTGGTTCTTTGTTGAGTATAGGGCTTTTTCAGGCGGTTACTGATAGACCTCAACTAGGAGATAACTGATCAAGACCGAATTTAAGGGTGAGCTAGTTTTTTTAGGCTCCCATGAGCCCTCTTTTGTTTAGTCCATTCTCAAACTAGTGTTTTAGACATTTCTTATGTTTGGTTGGATTTATACCCCTTTTTTCCTTAGGCTTGTTGAAATTAGAGTTTTGGTACAATGACTTTCAGTTTCTAGGAGCACGAGGAGGAGGTTGGACCATAGCAGGAGGTACAGGCTAAGAATGCAAGTGTAGCTCCCTTAGACTCGGTGGTAACTCAACATATTATGACTTCTCTAAAATGACCGGTCGGCCCTAGAGTCCTCCCCATGGTGCAAGCGACTTAACCCAAGACAATCCCCTTATTATTGTTACAGTTCCCAACGTGGGAGGAGTCTTAGGCACCAATTCCATTTTTCGTCCTTTATTAGGTCTAATGATAATTGGTAATGATCATGAGATGTTGACTATGTTTTTGAATTTGAAGTCGCCTATATTCCATGGTTCTGAGATTGAGGACGCCTATGATTTTATTTTGGATTGCTATGAGAGGCTTTATTAGTTGGGTATTGTCTATCATCATGAAGTAGACTTTGTGACCTTCTAGCTTCAGGATGAGGCTAAGCAATGGTGGTGAGCTTATATGGAGTGCAGATAACCAGTCTTGTCCACTCACTTGGACACAGTTCCGTGCTCTATTTCTACAAAAGTATATGCCCCGGACTTTGAGGGATCGCAAGAAGGATGAATTTATAGATTTGGATCAGGGTGATATGTGTGTAACTACTTATGAGGCTAAGTTTCATGTTTTGTCTAGATATGCTACACAATTAGTAACTACGGAGGAGGAGAGGATTCCATATGTCATATTTTCTTCCATTTAGACATACCATCTTGCTCATATTCCCGTCCATATAGATAACCTTAGCTCTGATACCAGTTGTTGTGACGAAAAGATGAAACCGAAAATCTAACAATAAAGAACACCAAGTTTAACGTGGAAAAACCCTTCAAACCGAAGGTAAACACCACGGGATCGACAAGATCTGAATTACTTCACTATACCAATAAGAGAGTTAAAAATATTCTTCTAATGACTACACAACAAGTGCCAAAAGTGAACAAACAATAGCTACACCAACAAAAGATAAATAGAAAGAAACACCACCCAACCCCAGCTTCTGTTCGGGACCTAAAACAGGATCTTTCTGACCTCCGAATCCGATCTTCACCGTTCAAATCAACTACCAAGATGTCAGGGGCATGCAGTCCAAATTTTATCCCGATCCAACGGTTAGTTAATCGGGAAACACGATCTGAACGTGAATGGTCGTAGAAAAGACTGCAGCAAAAGAACCCTTTTTTTCTCTCCTTTTCTCTTGTTGAAAGCTATCTCAAAAACCTCTCTTATGTTCTAATGTCTTTCAAAGACAATACCAATGAGCAATTAATTATTCTCTCTAAATCATCCTCTATTTATAGAGTTGTGCTTTTCCTTACAAAGCCAAAACCAACTACAAATAGGATTACTATTCCAATCCTTTTCCTAATAGAATTGGAAACCAAATAAAGAGAATAATTTCAATCCTTTTCCAAGTAGGATTAGGCCATGGACCTTTGGCTGGAACATGGGAAATAGCCCAACAAACTCCCCCTCCAGCCAAGGGGCCAAATGGACTTCAAGTGGAGGATCTCTTGGCAGGCTTCATGTGTGCCGCACTTCTACGAAACTCATGCTTATCTACGATCACCACTTTCGTAAGCATATCTGAAGGATTGTCATCAGTGTGTATTTTCTCAACCTCAAATAATTTCTCTTCTAGGGCCATTCTAATCCAATAATATTTTTTACTAATATGCTTGGACTTAGAATGAAAGGTAGAGTGCTTGGTGAGATAAATAGCACTTTGATTATCACAAAATAAGACAAATCTTGATTGTTCAAGATCAAGATCTTTGATAAAATCCTTCATCCAAAGAAATTCCTTGGCACCTTCAGTAATTGCAATATATTCGGCTTCTATGGTAGATAGAGCTATGCATTTCTGAAGTCTTGATTGCCAAGAAATAGCTCCCCCTGCAAAAGTGATCAAATAGCCAGAAGTGGATTTTGAATTGTCAAGATATCCTCCCAAATCAGAGTCCGTGTAGCATACTAGTTCAGATTTGCCACTACCAAAGCACAACTCCATATCTGACGTACCCTTCAAATATCGTAGTATCCATTTCACTGCACCCCAATGTTCTTTTCCAGGATTGGAAAGAAATCTTCTAATGGTACCAACAACATATGCAATATCTGGTCTAGTGCAAATTATAGCATACATCAAACTACCAACCGCGGAAGAATATGGAATACTCAACATCTCATTCTTCTCTTCATTAGTCGATGGACTTTGAGTCGTACTCAACTTAAAGTGTTTAGCAAGAGGTGTACTAACCACTTTTGTCTCTGTCATGTTGAACCTCATGAGTACTTTCTCAATATACTCCTTTTGAAATAAAGATAACTTCTTCTTGTGTCTATCTCGATAGATTTGTATGCCTAAGATCTTCTTTGCTGGCCCCAAGTCCTTCATCGCAAATGAATTGCTTAACTCTTTCTTGAGGACTGCAATTCTAGATTTATTTTTGCCAACAATCAGCATATCATCCACATAAAGTAGTAAGATAATAAAATCATCATCAGAGAACTTCTGAAAGAATACAGAATGATCTGAAGAAGTTTTCTTGTATCCCTGATTTTCAATGACAGATTCAAACTTTAAGTACCACTGCCTTGGAGCTTGTTTCAAGCCATACAAACTCTTTCTCAATTTGCAAACATGGTTTTCTTTCCCATTAACTACAAAACCTTCAGGTTGCTCCATGTAGATCTCCTCTTCTAAATCACAATGAAGAAAGGCAGTCTTGACATCCATCTTCTCAACCTCTAAATCTAGACTTGCAGCTAAGGCTAGAACCATACGAATGGAGGACATTTTCACAACAGCAGAGAAAATTTCATCAAAGTCAATCCCCTTTCTTTGACCAAAATCTTTGACGACTAACCTAGCCTTGTATCTAGGTGCAAATGTATGTTGATCTTGCTTTAATATAAATATCCATTTATTTGTTAAAGCTTTCTTACCTTTTGGTAACTCCACTAGCTCATATGTGCCATTCTCGTGAAGTGACTTCATGTCATCTTCCATGGCTTCTACCCACCTATCTCTATCAGTATCTAGCATGACTTCATCATAACCTTCAGGTTCTCCCATGTCAATCAAGAGGATATACTCATTAGGAGAGTAGCGTGTTGAGCTTCGCTTCTCTCTAGTAGATCTTCTACAAGAGGTTTCTGGAGCATCCGAAGCGGTCATCCCAACATGAGTTGGTTGATTATCAACCACAACATCATCAGTAGGAACAAATATATGTTCTACACTCTCATCATTATATTGGTCATTACCTTGGGTTCCCTCATGTGCAGAAGATGTATCAATAATAGGAATTGGATCAACATCAACTAAGCTCTCATCAATATGAGAATCTAGTTTCTCAGTCTTGTCAATATCTTCAATAGTTTGATCTTCAAAGAACACAACATCACGAATTCTAATGAGTTTCTTATCAATTGAATCATAAAAGCGATATCCAAACTCATCTTGACCATAACCAATGAAGATACATTGCTTAGTTTTAACATCCAATTTCGACCTCTCATCTTTTGGAACATGCACACAAGCTTTACACCCAAACACTTTCAAGTGATCATAAGAAACGTCCTTATCAAACCAAACTCTGTTTGGAACATCACCATCCAAAGAAACAACAGGAGACAAATTGATAACATAAGAAACAGTGTTAAGTGCTTCAGCCCAAAAAGAATTTGGAAGTTTAGCCTCTGAAAGCACACATTTAACTCTCTCAACTAAAGTTCTGTTCCTCCTCTCTGCCAAACCATTTAATTGAGGAGTCTTTGGAGGAGTCTTCTGATGACATATTCCTTGCGATTTGCAGTAGTTATCAAAGGGACCAATATACTCACCACCATTATCAGTGAGAATACATTTTAATTTCTTTCCCGTTTGTCTCTCAGATAAGGCTTGAAACTTTTTAAACACATCAAGCACTTGATCTTTGGATTATAAAGGATAATACCCAAATCTTGCGAGTATGATCATCGATGAAAGTAACAAAGTAAAGTGCACCTTCTTTTGTCTTCACTTTCAAAGGACCACACAAATCTGAGTGTACTAGCTCCAATAGCTCAGACTTTCTTGAAGGAGGATGACTGTGAAAAGAAACTCTTTTCTGTTTCCCCGCTAAGCAATGAACACATCTTTTCACCTTTGCTTGTTTCATACCAGCAAGCAAATTCTTCTTAGCCAAACATGTGATCCCCCTCTCTCTCATATGACTAAGCCTCTTGTGCCACAATTCTGATAAAGTCTCGCTCTCCACCAAATTTATAGAGTCACCAAGAATCGATCCTTGTGTCACATATAAATTTGAATGTTTTCTTCCTCGAGATAAAATCAGTGAGCTTCCATTGGCCATTGCACAAGTCATTATGATATCCATCATCATCTAATTGTCCTACAGAGATCAAATTTAAGGGAATGTCTGGAGCATGCTTGACATTCTGAAGGACCAACGTTGAACCAGTATTGGTTTTCAAACAAACAGTGCCAACACCAAACACCTTAACCTCACAAGCATTACCCATCTTTAACACCTCAGAGTTACAGAAGTATAAGATGAAAAGAAGTCTTTTCTTGGTGTGACATGTGATGTAGCTCCAGAATCTACTATCCAACTTGTATCTTGAGATACAAAATTGATGATGTCTTTATCACAAGCGAAGAGAAGCTCATCATGGACAACAACAACAACATTATTTTCATTGTTTTCTTCCTTCTTCCCTTCTTTAAGATCTTGCTTCAATTGTTTACAAAATCTTTTAATATGTCATTTTTTTCCACAATGATAACATGTAATATTTGGATTCTTGAATTTTGACTTGCTTCTACTTTTACCTCTACTCTTCGGATCTCTTGTCTTATGTCTCCCTCGATCTTCTGTATATAGAACATCTGAATGTGAAGATGTGTCTTGAGATTTTCTTCTAACCTCTTCATTCAACACACTACTCTTTGCATATTCCATAGTCACCTTTCCACCAGTGGCAAAATTTGTTAAAGAAACACGAAGAGTTTCCCAAGAATGCGGTAGAGTATTAAGAATCCAAAGTCCTTGTATTTCATCATCAAATATCACACCCATTCCTGATAGCTGATCAAGAATACCCTGAAAATCATTTATATGATCAAGAATAGGAATACCCTCCTTGTATTTAAAGTTCATCAATTTCTTTAACAAGAACAACTTGTAATTGCCAGTTTTTGAAGCATAAAGCGTCTCCAACTTTTCCCACAATGTTCTAGCATGTGTCTCATTCACAATATGGTTGCGAACATTATCTTCAACCCATTGTATTATATATCCACATACTTGTTGGTGCTCAAATTCCCAATTTTCATCAGTCACATTCTCGGGTTTATGAGCAGAAAAAACCGGAAGATGCATCTTCTTTACGAATAATAGATCTTTCATCTTGCTTTTCCATATGTTGTAGTTTTTTCTGTTTAGACATACCATCTTGCTCATATTCCCCTCCATATATATAACCTTAGCTCTGATACCAGTTGTTGTGACGAAAAGATGAAATCGAAAATATAACAATAAAGATTTCCAAGTTTAACGTGGAAAAACCCTTCAAACCGAAGGTAAACACCACGGGATCGACAAGATCCGAATTGCTACACTATACCAATAAGAGGGTTAAAAATGTTCTTCTAATGACTACACAACAAGTGCCAAAAGAGAACAAACAATAGCTACACCAACAAAAGATAAATAGAAAGAAACACCACCCAAACCCAACTTCTGTACGGGACCTAAAACAGGATCTTTCTAACCTCTGAATCCAATCTCCATCATTCAAATCAACCACCAAGATGTCAGGGACACTCACTCCAAATTTCAGTCTGATCCAACGGTTAGTTAATCAGGAAACATGATCTGAACGTGACTGGTCGTAGAAAAGACTGCAGCAAAAGAACCCTGTTCTTTCTCTCCTTTTCTCTTGTTGAAAGCTATCTCAAAAACCTCTCTTATGTTCTAATGTCTTTCAAAGACAATACCAATGAGTAATTAATTATTCTGTCAATACCATCCTCTATTTATAGAGTTGTACTTTTCCTTACAAAGCCAAAACCAACTACAAATAGGATTACTATTCCAATCCTTTTCCTAATAGAATTGGAAACCAAATAAAGAGAATAATTTCAATCCTTTTCCAAGTAGGATTAGTCCATGGACCTCTGGCTGGAACATGGGCAATAGCCCAACAACTAAGTTTCATGTTTTGTCTAGATATGCTACACAATTAGTAACTACGGAGGAGGAGAGGATTCGGCTAGTCGTCAAGGGATTAAACTCTAACCTACAAATATTTTCTGTTCATATGACCACTTCAAGTAAAAATTTTAAGGAAGTAACCGACTTTGTGAAGAAAGTAGAAGGAGTTCGACGTGATGGTATGGGCAAGGCTTTGGATAAGAAGCCCAAAAACACAACTAACTTTCATGTTTTCTACTCTAGGGGTTCAAGTAGGTCGGCCCTTGCAGCCTGACCAATTCAGTCAGCCATGACCGCTTCTACAATTGGTTACTCGGGAACTCCACACGATAACTTTATTTAGGATTGTCAAGGAGCCGCACCTTCGGTCAGCAACAGGCCATCTTTTGGCCGCACTTGTTATAATTGTGGAGAACCTGGGAATATGAGGAGAGATTGTTCCCACCCGCGCTTGGCTTACCTCGTGCAACAACAAAATAGAGCAGTGGTACCAGCAGATAGTGGTAATAATGGCAGAGGTATCCACAAAAGGGTCGATGTAGGAATCAGCGAGGTCGTGGAGGCCGGGTAAATGGTAATATAGGTAGAAGAGCAGTAAAACCAAGCAAGGAGACCGCCCGTCATGATGACTAGGCTTAATGTTATACCTTTTCGTACAAGATAGAAGTTGAGACATCTAATGTAGTGATCGCAGGTACTATTCTTGTCTGTGATTGGACGTCTACTGTCTTATTTGATTCGGTTTTCACTTATTCATATGTGACAGTTCAATTTGACTTGGGATTTGATATGGTTTGTGATTTACTTAATGACCCCATCTATGTTTCTACCCGAGTTGAAGAGTCGGTCATAGTCACCTGCATCTATCGTACTTATCCTGTTTTGTTTATGGGTATCCAGACTTGAGCTAATTTGGTTATTTTTGTAACACCTCGGAATATTTTTGAGCTAAGACTAGAACCCTTCATATTGAGTGATATTACACCAAGGAATTAAAAATTTCTTAAGTATTAAATTTAGGTGATAAGATTTAGCACCTTGAGTACCAAAAAGAACTTAATTGAAATCCAAAAATATGAAATTTGGAGAGTTAAGCTAAGTATGAGTTTTAGGTCAAGTTCAAACGATCATAAATACTAGTACATGATGAGTTAGGTGTTCTACAAGATACTATAAGAAAAATCTTTGAATTATCTTTCCAACGCCGCCAAGTTTGCTAATTTTTGAGTTTGGATGAGTGAGATTGAACTTTTGAAGTTAGGTTGTCCAGTTAAGGAAATTTAGCCGAAAATAATTAGGGGTATTTTGGTCCTTTCCTTACCAAATCTAATTTAATTCGTTTTTAGTAATATTTTAGGGGTCTAATTCTTTTAGGTTCAATTTTATAATCCAAACATATGCCAAGGGTTTTAGTTGAGAGTTCAAGAAGAGACAAGAAGAGAAAAGAGGCGAAAAGAGGAAACGATGAAGACTTTCATCGACATTCTTGAGTTTAATTGCAAATTTTCAGCATGGGTTTTATCCTAAGAGGTATGTAAGCTTCCATAGTGTTGGGTTAGTTCACCCACTCACCAATCATATTATTTTCAACGTAATTTCATTCTCAAAAAGTTGAAGGATTTAAGTTCTTGATAGATGTTCTTGAGGTTCATTGTAGATTTTGTCTTGTTGGAGTTTGATGGTTTCTTGAGATAAACTTGATACTTTGAAGATTTTTTGTGTACTAGTACTTAAGTTGGGTAATTGAATCTAAGGAAAACTTGAGAATATAAATCAATTAAACGCGATTTGGGTCTATAAATGAGAGGCGAAATTTTCCCAGAGCTTGCCTGGGGAGGGGATGGCGCGGAGTGCCCCAGAAACACCCAGTGTGCTGGAGCGGCGCGCCTACGGTGCAGCCAAATTCAGCCTCTGATGTTAGAGGCTGGCATCCTATGCCCGAAAAGCGCTAGGGTCGCTTACCCCCACTTCTTTTTCGTCGGTTGTCCCGTTTGAGCTCATTTAAAGTGTATATTTACTCCTTTTAATTCTAAAAATATTAAACTACTTATAAACACTTAGAAATCATTCATAACCTTGAATTAATAATTTAAATTCAAGGTAAAGTTAAGATTTAGTTTTGAGAGTTCTTCCAAACCTTTTGAAAAAGTCCCTTCGAGTCCTTTTGAAGAGTCTTCTACAACTTGTATTAACTTGTTTCAAGACTCGAGCAAGTGAGTATGAGGAAGAAGATAATTTATTTATGAGTTTACCTTGTCATAATTCTATTTTCCATGTCATAAACCAAAACTCTTGAATTCATAATTCACATTCAAGAGAGAGTTAAGAGAAGAGTTCAAGAAAGCCCTTTTGAGTTCAATTGTGAATCCTTTGAGGTAAAATATTAATTTGAACTAAGTTTTGAGGTAATAAGTAAGATAACGTGGAGATTTTTATACATGGGTTCCATCTAGTTACTTAGACCTTCGAGACGAGTTGTTCATGCCCATAACTTTCACATGAACTCCATAAATAGAGTATCATTTAGAGGATTAGTATCTCCAAGTTCCAAGTCTTGAGTATTGAGTTCCTTATTCCTTTTGAGATTATATTCCTAATCATGGGACTATTACATGTTACCCATGAAATTCTTGAGATGAGTAGTACATGCCCATAATTTTGCATGAAACCTATAAGTTAAAAATTTTTGAGATAAGAAGTGTCTTTGAGTCCTTGAGTTGAGTAGTTCATACTCATAATTCCGCATGAAACCTCCAAGTTGAACTTCATGAAATCATCCATAACTATGATATCATGAACCTTGAATCCATAATTCAATTCAAGGAAGCTTAATATCAAAGTCAAAGGAATTAAGAGTTAAGTCTAGAAGTTAAGAAGCAAGAAAAAGTAAAGTTTCTTAAAGTTTTCAAAAGTTTTTACAAAACGTTTTAACTTCCTTTTAAGGATAAAATTTCAATTCAAGTAAAGAGCAAAGAGTTGAAGATCTTCCTTCAAGGTAATATAAAGGAACTAAGTATTTCCTAAGACTTGAGTTTATTTATCAAAAGTTATAAGGGAAATAAGTATTCCCTAAAGTTTACAAGTGTTTTTCACATTTAAGTTAAGAGGAAACTAAGTTTTCCAAAAGAGCTTTGAGCAAGAAAAGGGAACATTGATTCCAAGAGAGCTTTTTAAAGCTAAAAAGTTGAGCAAATTATCTCAACCCAATGAACGAAAGTTATTTTAAAAGCATGAGCTAAAGTATATATTGTGAGTAGTATTGAACACCGATGTGGGGATAAGAGTTCATATTAACTCAAGTCTCCATGTAAACCATGTAGCCATCATGCATCCACTAAGTTAAGGAATTCTATGTGCCGCCAAAGCATAGGACATTTCTAGCAGTGTGGGAAAGACGATGTGTCACCACTTAGGCTCATAGTAGTGGTTATCGGTTAGAAAATCTCCCACAAAAACTACACTCACTCATGGTGCGTTTGAGGCTTATTTAACCTATGACTATATTTGATTTTATTTTCTATTCTTCTTCCTCATTTTCAGCTAGTACATCTTCTTACTTTTTCTCTCTCAATATTTTTCGAAAAATCCATCAAAGACTTCTTTCAAAATTCTATTGATATAACAAAGGAATATAAATATCCCCTGGCATAATCAGATATATTACTTTCTTATATAAGTAAAGTTGAGTTTGTTATTTTGTTTTCTATAACGAACTAAGTTGCTTTTACTGTTTTATAATGCTTGTTATATATAGCATATGTGTTATTGATTTATATTGAGTTGAGTATCCATAGTCGAATATCATATCTTTGAGTTCAATATTTGATATCTGAGTTAAGTATCTTATCCTTGAGTATGCTGAGTTGAGTAAGTTGAGTAATTTGAGCCTTGAGTTTCAAGTTTTAGAAGAGGTAAGTATGTTTCCATTTTTTTTATCAAGTATCAAGCTTATGTTATGCTTTAGAATTCCTCTTCCATGCTAGTACATTCCATGTACTGAGTCATTTGGCCTACACCTTGTCACAATGCAGATACAAGTATTTGGGATCATCAATAGGAGCTTCGTTGATACATCCGAGAGTTCAAGTTTGTCATGACCCAAAACCGGGCCGCGACTGGCACCCACACTTACCCTCCTATGTGAGCGAACCAACCAATCTAAACCTTAACATTTCAATGTAATATCAACATAAAGTAATACGGAAGACTTAAACTCATTAATAAAAACCAATTCAATAACTATTATTTCCCAAAATCTGGAAGTCATCATCACAAGAACATCTACTTCAAATTACTAAATCTAAGAGTTTCTAAGAAGCTAAAGATACATAAAAACTAGTCCATGCCGGAACTTCAAGGCATTGAGACATGAAGAGGAACATCCAGTCCAAGCTAGAAGCATTAGCTCACCCTGATATCTGGAGTAATAAAGACTGGCTAGAGTTACTGTTGAGTCGAAGATGACGGCACGTTTGCTGCACTTCACAAATAAACAAGAAGAAAACATAAAAGTAGGGGTCAGTACAAAACGCGGGTACTGAGTAGATATCATCGGCCAACTCAAAATAGAAATCAATATATACCAAGTAATATCATAAAATCAACTATGATACTCAATATGTAGCAACAGTAAGTACTATATAATTAACAATTACCGTCAAGTTCACACATGAGGACTCAAGCCTTAATACCATACTCATTTGGGAATTATGTTCATTAGATTGAGTATATTAACATCTTTCAAGATTCATTATCTTTATTTCTCTTGTGTCGGTACGTGACACTCCGCTCCCTCATATTCATTAATCCTCTTGTGTCGGTACGTGACACTCCGATCCCCTACTACTATGTGTCGGAACGTGACACTCCGATCCCCTAAATCTACGTGTCGGTTCATGACACCTGATCCCCTAAATCTACGTGTCAGTTCGTGACACCCGATCTCCTAAATCTACGTGTCGGTTCGTGACACCCGATCCCCTAATCTCCTTTTATCCATTCATCAAGCCTTCTTTCTTACCAAGGCATCATCAATCTCATTATTTTAGTTCATCACGCCTTCTTTTATACCAAGGCCTCATCATTAACAAAGATATTAGGGTTTTGCAAGATTTGGGATTCAATAACTTCATCATGCTTATATAATCACAATTATATAATTACATTCATGCAAGCATACAATTAAGCACATAGCAGGGTTTACAATATTATCAATACATATCATTATTAAGAGTTTACTACGAATATCGTGAGAGAAACCATAACCTATCTCCACCGAAGATTAGTGATCAAGCAAGCAAATTCCCAAAGCTTTGTGTTTTCCTCTTCATTTCTCCTCTCTCGATCAATCCTCTCTCTCTCTTCTTGTTCTTTCTATTTTCTTTATTCAAACCCTTTTTCTTTTACCCTAATTAGCATATAATTGAGAATAAAAGATGGCAATAATAACCCACTAATTAACTTAAGGTTACCTCTTTTAACCCCCAAGTAATTAGACTTATTAACATTAACTCACTAACTTTATAATTAAAGCAGGAATAGTCAAAAATGTCCCTTAAAACGTATAAAGAAATCTGACCCAGACTGGGATTATGCAGCCTGCGACGGCCCGTCGTGCCTGCGACGGCCCGTCGTGCCTGCGACGGCCCGTCGTGCCTGCGACGGTCCGTCCTGCAGGTCGTCGCAAGGTTCAGAGACTGGATTTCCACTGAAGACTCTGTGACGGTCCGTCACGCCTGTGACGGTCCGTCCTGCCATTCCGTCACGAAGTTCAGAGAGTCGACTTTCAGTACCCAATTTCAGATTTTCTAAATGTTTTGAAACGTGACCCTGCGACGGTCCGTCGTGCCCATGACGGTCCGTCGTGGGTTCCGTCGTCTCAGCCTGTTTTTCCAGAAATAAAATTTGCTGCTCAAAACGACTAAACAGGTCGTTACAATAGATACCAATTGACCCATCGTTCGTCCCCGAACGATCACAAGAAGGAAAACAAGGGCGAAAAGGAGTACCTGAATCTATAAACAGATGTGGGTATCTTTCTCGCATATCTGCCTCCTTCTCCCAAGTGGCTTCTTCAACGGGTCGATTCTTCCATTGAACTTTGATGTATGCAATCTCCCTTGATCTCAACTTGCGAATTTCTCTATTTAGAATGGCAGCAGGTTCCTCCTCATAAGACAAATTCTCATCAAGCAAAACTGAATCCCAATGAATGATGTAGTTTCCATCCCCATGGTATCATTTCAACATAGACACATGGAATACCGGATGCACTCCGGACAGCCCTGGAGGCAAGGCTAACTCATAAGCCACCTCCCCTATGCGCTTCAGAACCTCGAAGGGACCAATATACCTTGGGCTTAGTTTACCCCTTTTTCCAAACCGCATCACCCCTTTCATGGGCGAGACTTTCAGTAAGACTTGTTCACCCTCCATAAACTCCAAGTCTCTAACCTTCCGATCTGCATACTCCTTCTGTCTACTTTGCGCCGCTAGAATCTTTTCTTGAATAGATTTCACTTTATCTAACGATTCCCTCAAAAATTCTGTACCCCAAGGTCTATCCTCAAATGCATCAAACCAACCAATGGGGGACCTACATCTCCTCCCATATAGTGCCTCAAATGGGGCCATATCAATACTTGAGTGATAGCTATTGTTGTAGGAGAACTCTACTAAGGGTAAGAAGCTATCCCACTAACCACCAAATTCGATCACACATGCACGAAGCATATCCTCCAACACTTGAATCGTTCGCTCAGACTGACCATCGGTCTGAGGATGGAACGCAGTACTAAGGTCCAACCTAGTACCTAATTTCGCATGCAATGTTTTCCAAAACTTAGAAGTAAACTGCGTACCTCTATCTGATATAATGGAGAGTGGAACCCCATGCAATCGCACCACTTTCGAGATGTAAAGTTTGGCTAACTTCTCTGCATTGTAAGTCACCTTGACCGGAATGAAGTGAGCAGACTTAGTTAACCTATCAACAATTACCCAAATAGAATCAAACTTTCCCAATGTCTTTGGAAGACCAACCACGAAATCCATTGCAATCCTTTCCCACTTCCATTCAGGAATGGGCATTCTCTGAAGTGTTCCTCCGGGCCTTTGGTGTTCATAATTTACTTGTTGACAGTTTGGACATTTGGCAATAAAATCCACAATATCACGCTTCATTCTACTCCACCAAAAGTGTTGCTTTAGGTCACGGTACATCTTGGTTGCACCCGGATGTATCGAATACCTTGAACTATGAGCGTCTATCAGAATAGTGTTGATCAAATCATCGACGCAGGGTACACATACCCTTCCCTTAATCCTCAAAACACCTTCCTCATCGATTGTCGCTTCTTTAGCCTCTCCTTGCAACACTTTATCTCGAATCCGGATCAATTTTTCATCATTAAACTGCTTTCCCTTAATCTTGTCAAGGAAGAAAGATCTTGCCTCCACACAAGCTAAAAATCCTCCCTTCTCATTTACTTCTAATCTCATAAGGTCGTTAGCCAGAATCTGAACTTCTCTAGCCAATGGGCGTCTAGAAGCTTGCAAGTGAGCTAGACTTCCCATGCTTCCCGCCTTTCTACTTAAAGCATCCGCTACAACATTCGCCTTCCCCGGATGATACAAAATAGTGATGTCGTAGTCCTTCAGTAGTTCCATCCATCTCCTCTGTCTCAAGTTCAAATCTTTCTGAGTAAAGACATACTGTAGGCTATGATGATCCGTATAGACCTCACACTTAACCTCATATAAATATTGTCTCCATTGCTTTAATGCAAACACTACCGCGGCCAATTCCAAATCATGAGTTGGATAGTTACGTTCATGCACTTTTAATTGTCTTAAAGCATAAGAAATCACATTCTTCTCTTGCATTAGCACTGCACCCAAACCCGAATAGGATGCATCACAATAGACAATGAAATTCTTACCTTCCACTGGCAAGGTGAGAATTGGTGCAGTAGTCAACAGAGTCTTGAGCTTCTGAAAGCTTTCCTCACACTCATCCGACCATACAAATGGAACATTTTGCTTAGTCAAGTTCGTCAGTTGGGAAGCAATAGAAGAGAATCCCTTGACAAATCGGCGGTAGTAGCTAGCTAACCCAACAAAGATCCTTATTTCTGACACATTATTAGGTCTTACCCAATTCTTCACTGTCTCAATCTTAGAAGGATCCACCATCACTCCATCCTTAGAAACCACGTGCCCCAAGAAGGACACTGCATCTAGCCAAAACTCACACTTAGAGAACTTGGCATAAAGCTTTTTCTCCCTCAACATTTCCAATACCATTCTCAAATGCTCCTCATGTTCCTCCTTACTTTTAGAGTATATCATCAATAAATACGATCACAAAGAGATCCAAATATGGCTTAAAAATCCCGTTCATCAAACTCATGAACGCAGCAGGGGCATTCGTAAGACCAAAAGACATCACTACAAATTCGTAATGCCCATACCTGGTTCTAAAAGCAGTCTTTGGCACATCCGTTGCCCGTATTTTTAATTGATGATAACCGGATCTCAAGTCAATCTTAGAGAAGACACAAGTACCTTGTAACTGATCGAACAAGTCATCAATGCGAGGAAGAGGGTACTTGTTCTTAATAGTTACTTTGTTCAACTGCCGGTATTCTATGCACATCCGAAAACTTCCATCCTTCTTCTTCACAAACAAAACCGGAGCACCCCAAGGAGATGCACTTGGTCTAATGAAGCCTTTGCTCAACAACTCTTGAAGTTGGCTTTTAACTCTCTTAACTCTGCGGGAGCCATTCTATAAGGGGGTATAGAAATGGGGCGAGTACCCGGTTCAAGATCAATACAGAAGTCAATATCCCTATCTGGTGGCATACCAGGAAGATCTGCAGGGAACACATCCAGAAACTCACGGACCACCGAAATCGACTCAATCGAAGGTACTTGGGTAGTGTCATCACGTGCCAAGAAAGCTAAACACCCTTTACTAACAATTTTCTTAGCACGAAGAAAGAAGATGATACGCACCGGATTGGAAGTGTAGTCACCCTCCCACACTAACGGATCTGTCCCAGGCTTGGCTAACGTCACCGTTTTAGCATTACAATCCAAGATCGCAAATTGCGGAGAAAGCCAAGTCATACCCAGAATTACATCAAAATCATCCATTTCTAAGATGACCAAATCTACATAAGTGTTGCTCCCCACAAAGTTCACCAAACAAGACCTATATACCTTTTCAACTACCACAAACTCACCCACCGGAGTAGAAACACAAATAGGCATATCAAGTAATTCACAATGTAAATTTAGACCATTAGCAAATGAGGAAGATACATAGGAAAATGTGGATCCAGGATCAAATAATACAGAAGCCATGCAATCCCAAACCAGAAGATTACTTGTGATGACAGCATCAGATGCCTCCGCTTCAGACCGCCCAGGGAAATCGTAACAATGGGCCCTATCGTTTGTCTGTCCATTGCCCCTACCATGTTGTGATGTAGTGGCTCCAGTTTTCCCATCACCTCGACCATTTTGGTGACCACCATTACCTCGACCACCACGTCCTCCAAAATAACGGCCTCTACCATGACCACCTCTACCTCTAGCCATTGGGGGTCTATAACTCTGTTTTGGACAATTTCTCCTAATATGTCCAGTCTCCCCACACCCATAACACTCTCTGGAGTCAAGCATAGGTCTCTCAGAGAAGTGTTGACCAGTCTGAGGTGGACCCCCAACTACAGTCTATAGCGAAGACTGAATTGGTTGAACTGAGTAACCTCCTGAACCCTGTCCTCTAGAGTAAGAGCCATTAAACTCACCTCCCTTTCGAAACCTCTTTGATGTCGATGCCATGGTGAATTCATCTGGCCTCACTCCTTCCACCTCTACCACGAAATCTACCACTTCTTGGAAGGATTTTGCCGTAGCCGCTACCTGTAAGGCTGAAATCCGCAACTCTGACCTCAACCCCTTCACAAAACGACGAATCCTCTCTTGTGGACTGAAACAAAGTTGGGTGGCATATCTGGATAGTGCACGAAACTTAGCCTCATATGCATTGACCGACATCCTACCTTGCTCTAGGCTCAAGAACTCATCCCTTTTCCTATCCCTCAAAGTCCGGGGGATATACTTCTCCATAAACAAGTTATAGAATGAGGCCCAAGTCATAGGTGGTGCCTCTGTTGGTTGACACTCAACATGTGACCGCCACCACATTTTGGCGTTCCCTTGAAACTGATAACTCACGAACTCAACACCAAACCGTTCTACTATACCCATCTTATGTAGTAGCTCATGACAGTCAACCAGAAAATCGTAAGCATCCTCAGATTCAGCACCCTTAAAGACTGGAGGTTTCAATTTCAAGAACTTACTGAAAAGTTCATGCTGATCATTTGTCATTATAGGCCCAGTAGTCAGACGTGGAAACGTGCCTATGTCCAATGAGGCATCCATACGAGGAGCCATAGTGGCTGCATGTTGTACCTCTGAAACCGGAGGTGTTGGTGCAGAAAACACTGGAGGGGCCTGACCCTGATCATACAACCCACTAAGATAAGCGAGAACCTGATTGATCATCTCTGGGGTAGGTTGGGGTGGCAATTCCTCATTTTGCACTTGTTAAGTCTTCCGCATTACTTTATGTTGATATTACATTGAAATGTTAAGGTTTATATTGGTTGGTTCGCTCACATAGGAGGGTAAGTGTGGGGTGCCAGTCGCGGCCCGATTTTGGGTCGTGACAAACAGATTCAGGTACTCCTTTTCGCCCTTGTTTTCCTTCTTCTTGATCGTTCGAGGACGAACGATGGGTAAATTGGTATCTATTGTAACGACCTGTTTAGTCGTTTTGAGTAGCAGATTTTATTTCTGGAAAACTGGCTGAGACGACGGACCCCACGACGGACCGTCGCAGGGTCTCGTTTCAAAACACTTAGAAAATCTGAAATTGGGTACTGAAAATTGACTCTCTGAACTTCGTAACGGAATGGCAGGACAGACCATCACAGGTGTGACGGACCATCACAGACTCTTCAGAGAAATTGAGTCTCTGAACCTTGCGACGACCTGCAGGACAGACCGTCGCAGGCACAACGGGCCGTCGCAGGTTGCGTAATCCCAGTCTGGGTCGGATTTCCTTATACGTTTTAAGGGACGTTTTTCACTATTCCTGCTTTAATTATAAAGTTAGTGGGTTAATGTTAATAAGTCTAATTACTTGGGGGTTAAAAGAGGTAACCTTAAGTTAATTAGTGGATTATTATTGCCATCTTTTATTCTTAATTATATACTAATTAGGGTAAAAGAAAGAGGGTTTGAATAAAGAAAATAGAAAGAAAAAAGAGGGAGAGAGGATTGATCGAGAGAGGAGAAACGAAGAGGAAAACGCAAAGCTTTGGGAATTTGCTTGCTTGATCACTAATCTTCGGTGGAGGTAGGTTATGGTTTCTCTTACGATATTCGTAGTAAACTCTTAATAGAGAATGATATGTATTGATAATATTGTAAACCCTGCTATGTGCTTAATTGTATGCTTGCATGAATGTAATTATATAATTGTGATTATATAAGCATGATGAAGTTATTGAATCCCAAATCTTGCAAAACCCTAATCTCTTTGTTAATAATGAGGCCTTGGTATAAAAGAAGGCGTGATGAACTAAAATAATGAGATTGATGATGCCTTGGTAAGAAAGAAGGCTTGATGAATGGATAGAAGGAGATTAGGGGATCGGGTGTCACGAACCGACACGTAGATTTAGGGGATCGGGTGTCATGAACCGACACGTAGATTTAGGGGATCGGGTGTCACAAACCGACACGTAGATTTAGGGAATCGGGTGTCACGAACCGACACATAGATTTAGGGGATCGGGTGTCACGAACCGACACGTAGATTTAGGGGATCGGGTGTCACGAACCGACACGTAGATTTAGGGGATCGGAGTGTCATGTTCCGACACATAGTAGTAGGGGATCGGAGTGTCACGTACCGACACAAGAGGATTAATGAATATGAGGGAGTGGAGTGTCACGTACCGACACAAGAGAAATAAAGATAATGAATCTTGAAAGATGTTAATATACTCAATCTAATGAACATAATTCCCAAATAAGTACGGTATTGAGGCTTGAGTCCTCATGTGTGAACTTGACGGTAATTGTTAATGATATAGTACTTGCTGTTGCTACATGTTGAGTATCATAGTTGATTTATGATATTACTTGGTATATATTGATTTCTATTTTGAGTTAGCCGATGATATCTACTCAGTACCCGTGTTTTGTACTGACCCCTACTTTCATGTTTTCTTCTTGTTTATTTGTGGAGTGCAGCAAACGTGCCGTCATCTTCGACTCAACAGTAACTCTAGCCAGTCTTCATTACTCCGGATATCAAGGTGAGCTAATGTTTCTAGCTTGGACTGGATCTTCCTCTTCATGTCTTGATGCCTTGAAGTTCCGGCATGGACTAGCTTTTATGTATTTTTAGCTTCTTAGAAACTCTTAGATTTAGTAATTTGAAGTAGATGTTCTTGTGATGATGACTTCCAGATTTTGGGGATAATAATAGTTATTGATTTTATTAATGAGTTTAAGTCTTCCGCATTACTTTCTGTTGATATTATATTGAAATGTTAAGGTTTAGATTGGTTGGTTCGCTCACATAGGAGGGCAAGTGTGGGTGTCAGTCGCGGCCCGGTTTTGGGTCGTGACAAAATGGTACAAAATTACCCACCATCCACCTATTGGCTCCCAAATACCCTTCCCACCCACCTATTGGGTCCAAAATACCCTTGTCATCCACATTTTGGTTCAAAATTGTCCACTTATTTAACGGTTTTATATTTAAACTATTTAAATATTTTTTAAAATACGTGACGCTTAACTTTTTGTTATAATTGAATTTATTAGTAAAATTTATAAATTAATCCACTACCCACCCCATTACTAATCAAATATCTCTAAATAATGAACCCGTCACATTATTAATGCAAGCTACTGCCAATTGAGTGTTTTTAAAACTTATAGAAGTAAATTATCATACATTCAAGTGGCTAAATAAAAATCACCGATAAACTTTCATCTTAATTGCTCTTACATCTCAATTATGTGATGTTACTTCAGGTAACTTTTTTTCAAAATAATATATTAAAGGTTTTCAAACAAATCATAAATATTTATAAAATTATATTTTAAAAAATGCATGAATTAATTCGGGATGTATTACTTCTTTGCCTTTAATCATAAATTTCTAATTCAATTTTGAACGAAAGTGTCCTCCTAAATAAGCGGCTCAACCTAAATTTAATTGGGGCCTCCATTCGGACTCGAATAATTTTGAATGTCATTTTCAGGAATCTATAATTTCATCGTGTTTTAGTAGTGTTTATGATGATTTTGATTTATAATTGAAATATTAATAGGGTGAGGTTTAATTAGTAATGAGTGAGTAGTGGGTTGGTTTATAAATTATATTAATAAATTATAATTATAATCAATAGTTGAACGCCAAGTATTTTAAAAAATATTTAAAGAGTTTAATTTTAAAACAATTAAAAAAGTGGTCAATTTTGAACCTAAAGATGGATGACAAGGGTATTTTGGAGCCAATAGGTGGATGAAAATGGCATTTTGGAGCCAATAGGTGGATGAAGGGTAATTTTGTACCATTTTCAATACTTTAAGGGTATTTTAGGCCCTTGTCCGTTAAATAAAAAAAAATCACTTATTTGTGGCAACTTGTTTTTCAACCAAAAAAATCTAATTTTGGATGATTAATGGTGATTGTATAAACCACATGACACATTAAAGATTTTTTTTAAAAAAAAAGAGTCCATTCCTATGAAAATATGAAAGTCGAAATTCGGGATGGTGATTGTATTGTTGCAAAAGAAAAATGATATGTTGCAACGAAAATAAATTCAGGTGCAAAAATAAATCCAGGTACAAAAATAATTTCAGATGTTCTTTATGTGTTTGATATTGATTAAAGATTGTTTAGTGTTGGTCAGTTAATAAAAAAATTATTTAAATTATTTGAGGACAAATATTATCGAAGCTTTAGTTCCACTAAGCAAGAAATTTACAAGTTGAAATGGGAGGTAAGAGCTTCTCATTAAGTCCAACAGAAGATGCACACAAGTCTTGCAAGACAAAAGATGAATTGACAAATTTGTTCACAAGCTCATAATCTATAATTCATGATCCAAGGAGAAGGATTGAAAATATGTCTGAGGATATTCAAAATAAAACAGTTAGCTACTTTTAGGATTTTAATTATATTATTAGAATCTATGTAACTTGAGTATGAGAGTTAATTCTTTCATTTGTTATTTGAATTTTACTGATAACTTAGTATATATTTTCCTATTTTTAATTAGGAACTATATCTATAAATGTAAGTCTCTAAATTATTAGTATAAATCTCTTTGACAATACTTCAATATTTTTTTTCTTATTTCTTATTTTCTTTATAAAATACCAACAAAGCTCATGAATAATTTATTATATTTTTATTTCTTATTTCTTATTTTCTTTATAAAATACCAACAAAGCTCATGAATAATTTATTATATTTTGATTAGATCAAATAAAGTTCCTATGGCAAACCACTTCTTTTTCAACTTTTAAAACTTTTGCTTGAAAGATATATAAGTAAGAGAAGGAGAAATTAAGAAAAGGAGAAATTAATCAATGAATCCTTTCTCCACTTCTCGTTTTGCATGAATGTAAAATGATATGGGAACAAATACCATTAAAGAAAAACTATACATCTCAACTTCAAGCATTTGGTGAATCACTATTAGGTTCAGCTTCTACGAAGTACTTCTTCACTCTCTCCTGAGCAATTAATACCTACAAGAGACATTTTGTTGAATAAAAAATAATTAGTATTCTTCGTTTTTATTTATATGTCATTTATTAAAAATAAATATTTTTTAATATTTATTATTTCACAAAATCAACGCATAAATAATACTATTCTTTCTATTTTATCCTTGACAGTTGGTGGCGTTGAAAGTGTGAACTTGACCAACATAGTAATTTTTCTTGGTTTCATACCCGATATCTAGAATCCACACTCAAGCGTTGACTAAATCTAGATTGTGCTCTACATGACTCATTCGAGAGACACTCCCAACATGATTTTTTTTTCATACCTAGGGCTAGAATCTGATACCTCTAGTTAAGGGTGAAACAATCTCACCATTACACCACAACTCATGTTGGTGAAAACTAAGTAATTAATTCATATTCATCGGTCAAATTAATTAATTTAAATAAATTAATCTTATGTTCATTTATTAAAAACTCGATTTCAATAAAATACTAAATAAAGATACAATGATAAAGTTACCTAATTTCTTAAAGGATATGAAATTTAAAAGGAATAATTGTATATAATAGCAAACTAATAATCTAAAATAAATTGAGTAGCTACTGTTTGATTTAATTGTGCCCCATAGCAAACGTTTGCCAGTCGTCTCTCTCCCTAAACTCTCGCTCGCCACTCTCCTATTTTCACTCGCTACTATCCCTCTGCTCGCCTCTCTCTCTTTATATAACAGAAATGTATAAATTGTGTTTCGATTTTTGTATAAAGTGAGAGAAAATTATATATACACATGCAAAAACATATATCTTAGTGTTATACACTTAATTATACAATTTACAAATATTTTACTTCGATTCAATTGTATACAAATGCAAATTTAATACAAATATTGCAGCGAAAACGGCCAACGAATTATACAATTGCAGTGAAATACAATTTTCTCGCTTTATACAACAGAATTGAATAAATTGTGTTTCTGTTTTTGCATAAATCGAGAGAAAAACATATATCTTCTTCCTATACACTTATAATTATACAATATACAAACATTTTACTTCGATTCAATTGTATACAAAGCAAATTTTATACAGATATTGCAGCGAAATAGGCCAGCGAATTATACAATTTAGGCCAACGAATCATACAATTGTATATGTATAACGAATTATAC
Source organism: Solanum lycopersicum (assembly GCF_036512215.1). NCBI lineage: Eukaryota > Viridiplantae > Streptophyta > Magnoliopsida > Solanales > Solanaceae > Solanum > Solanum lycopersicum. The sequence goes on from NC_090802.1 coordinate 35,883,468, forward strand.
AGTTATATGTTTGCTATGAAGCGCAACTATGCAAACTTTGTTATAGCATACAAATATAAATTTTTTGTTTTGTTATATGTGAAAGTTACCCAACTTAAAATGGTGACAATTAAATAAGAACAAGAGTATTTAGTAGGTAATTTTAGCATTAATTAGTGACTTAAAATGAAGAAATACCTGTTTGTCCCAATCAGTTTTGAGAGTGATGACAAGTAACACCACAGTTTGTGCCAAAACACCAAAGAGCATTCCAATCCAAACACCCTAAATATGATATTGACAACTAACCCTCAGTCAAAAGTAGAAAACCATAAAAAGAAAAAAAATAGAGAGAAATGAGCAACTTACTCTAACTTGCAGTTTGAAAACATAACCAAGTACAACTCCAACTGGAATGCCAACCAAGTAGTAACATCCAATGTTAACATATGCTACTATACTCTGCCATCCAGCTCCAACAGCAACACCTGTAGCAAGTTGTGACATCAAATCTTCTATTTTAACATTATCATATTATATAGAATCAAGTTGCGAATCAAACAAGTTACCAGAGAGAACTGGTTGAACACTGTTCAAAAGTATAGAAAATGCTAATAAAGGAGATAAGCGGTCAACTTCTTCAGCCACGTCTTCACTTTCTGTGAATATATAGGCCAAGCGTCCGCGCAAGATAAGGAAGAAGAGAAACAGGATGAAGCCAATAACAAATGAGGTCATCACTATTGTCAAGATTGAAAACCTTGCTGCTTTTGCACTCCCTCTTCCCAGCTCGTTTGATACACGTACACTAAAAAATAGTTTCGTGAACATGAATGACAATGAAAAAGAAAAATAATCTAAAGAAGTAGAGAGGTGGTATGAATAGTAGTACCATACTGCAGCTAAGAAACCAAGTGAAATCATCATTTCCCAACCATTGATGTTAAGACTGAGAAAGTGAATAAGATGAGCGATGTAAAACGTAAAGGAATGTGTTAATAAAATTAGAGAGGCTGAGTAGCTAGTTACCATATAGCAAGAGCATCAATCTGAACCATAGCATTTTTGAGGTTTCCTGTAAGAAGAATGAGTATAGTGTTGTACCAGAGTTCAAGGCTGTCAAAAAGAATAATTTTAATCAAATAAAAACAATGTAAACTATATGGAATGGAATGGAATGGAATTGAGTGAAATGTCATCTCACCAGAGCATGGCACCTGAAGAGAAAGAAAGCTTGATAACAGGCCAGAGATCCTTAAAGGCCAAAGATGTAAATCCCTTCCATGTTTCTTTACAGCCTCCAGAAGTCACATATATCAACTGACCAATATTAGGAAGCCAATATGCCAAGAGTGTAGACGTCATAGCGCCAGTCATTCCAAACTTGAATTTGACCGTTAAAAGCCAACAGAGGAAGATATGGATGGCAAGAGTACATACTGCTAAGTAAGTAATAATCATGTTCTTACTTTGTGCTTGTAAGAACATTTGGCATGAATATGATGCAATGAAGGAATAAATCACGGGTATTAACCATAACGAAATAACTCCTGCCTCTTGAGCTATAGCTTCTTCCTGTCCTAAAGCTCTTAAAATAGGAGTTGTGAAAATAAAGATTGGTAAAAGCAGAGTTCCTGTTATAGTCAAGACAATCCATGATCTTTGAAGATATATGCCTAACATGTGATACTGTTTAGCACCATATGCTTGTCCACAAAGTGTTTCCAATCCACTTGCCATTCCTAAGATAATGCCATTCCCAAATCTAAGGAGAACAGTGATGACAAGCGCGTAGGCTGCAAGTTCAATAGAACCAATGTGACCGATGAATGCCTGGCTAATCACATTTACTCCAAACGTCGAGAATCTAGTAAAAATGGCAGGAGCAGCTATCACCCACATTTTCTTCCACTCTATCAATATCTTCTCCTTAATCTTCAGTTCATTCTCTTCCACTTGAACTTTACTCAACAGCTTCTCACTAATATCATCACCTTCCATCTTTAATTCCTCTGCAACATGTATATATATGAAAAACATCCTTACAAGAATGACACAAACTAAAGTATGAATTCTTTCAATATTTCTACTCATACAAAATCAGGATTATTTTGTCTACACTTGCATACTCCCTCCCTCCCTTTCAATTTTGTGGTTTAATCCACAAAACTAATTTATATATTGTGACATTCAATCTTTAATCTTCTAAAATTAACGTCTTGATATTTAGAAACAACGTAAAAAGTATTATATGCCTAAATAGTTAACAATTCAAAATATTTAAAAAGTACATAGAGAAATTCATGATCAAAGAAAAAAAATATCATGTCTCTCCAGATACTTTATTTGTTTCATACTACCTGACTTATGCTAACTCGGCACAACCCTTAACAAAGATTTTACATAACTAAATAAACATTATTAGTTATATTATAGAACTCTAAAATTAACTATTAAGATTTTATATAATATTTAACACTAATGATAGAAAAGAAACAATATAATAAAACTTCCTATTATATTCTAAACTAAACAAATCAAAATGAAATAACTTTTTTTTCTATTGAGGTCAAATAATATGAAACAAAGGAAGAAAACAATAACTAACACACATCGAAGAGAGTATAATTTTTAATTATTTTATTTTTAAAAAGTAAGTGAATCTATTAAGTATGAACCATCAAATTTAGGAGTCGTTTGATAAATGATTAAGACAAATATTTAATAATTTAGGGATTAGTTATTTATACATATATTAATTATGTGTTTCTCAATTGTCAATCAAAACTCATATTATTTTTTAAGAAAACTATGCAACTAGTTGGTAACTTATTTATGAAAAATAGCTACAGTTTAAAAATATTATATATAAAAAATCAATATGTCATTTTTGTTGCTAACTGTTATCCATCTCTCTCTACCCTTCCCCACTCTCCCTTACCCCCTCCTCCCTCTCACTCTCACTACCCCTTCCCCCTCCTCTCTCTCTCTATATATTATTCTCTCATGTCAATTAGAAGAAATTTCTTCAAATGTACCACGTATCAATTGTATTCAATCAAATATATGTGTGAGTTTTGTATTTTTATTTTAATTGTATTCGAAAAATTGTATTTTGTATTTTTATATTTTTTGTATTTATATTTGTACAAATAAAATATGCATTCATCCTCATTGTCAAATGTATTTGTATTAAATCAAAGAGAGGATGAATACGATTGTATTCGTTGTACTTCGTATACAGCTGAAACAAAATAAATAAAAAATATAATGCAAAATAAATACAAAATATAATTCGTTATATTTCAAATACAATTGGTACAAAACACAATTCTATTTCCTCTCTCTCCTCTAAATATGTATTCATTTTGAATACAAATCAGTTTATATTTGTATTATTTTTCTCCAAAATTAGCAAAAAAAAAAAAAGGTATACCCTCTCATCTTTCTCCTAGATCTCTCACTCGCTTCTCTCCTCCCTCCTCCTCTAATATTTTGCTATTATTCATATATAATTAAGCAAATTATAGCTATAGAATATCTAATGTTTGCTATTTTTAAAAGTTTCCCGTAATTCTATATATGAATAATTTATTTCCTAATAAGTTATAAAAAAAATTAATACATGAATAGCTTGTATTTTTTTAGCTACCAAAAGGGAATTATCCTTGGTTAACGAAGGAATTGAGATTAGCTTTGCTCAATTATATCTCTATTACTAACTAGGTTAAAAATACCATTATCTTATACGAAATTTAAAGGAGAGCATATTTAGACCTATATGCATGCATCAAAGGCATATGTAGTTCCTAAGTGCAATTATGCTACAATTTGTGAAGTACTGTAGTAAATTTTTTCACCAATTTAAGACATCATATACACACTTTTTAAGCCCATTTCAAAGCAATCTAACAAGTTATTTTATACGATTTGAATTATATGTTATAGATACAACAATAATATATCATAATATAAAGGAAATAATTCATTACTACACTTTAAACACCAAAATACCTTAACATTCCATAGAAGCAGCAAATGACATCAAATAAACAAATACAGTTACATTGCATTAAAATAACATAATTAAACCCCTTGCTTCAAATCACGTCTTTACATTCCACCAAACCACGTAATGTCATTATATTCCATCAATTCCGAACATTTAATTAGTCTTTTTTAATTAAAGAAAATCTTTTATTAACTTTAATCAAGGATGATTAGACTTGATTTTTTAAAAGGACTATTTTTTAAAGAAAAATATTATATGAAATATTGTGCAATATTAATGTCATATTAGTTCAATCAATCAGTTGACTAAGTGATGAAAGTAGAAGTCTCAAACCTGATAAACGATATCAAATACAAAAATCTCCTAGGTCATATTATGTTAGTTATTGTATTTTTATTTTGAACTTATATATAGTATTATATATAGTAAGAGTGATAATTAACCATATATTAAATTCAGGGATAATACATAAATATTCTTCAATTTATGTTGAAAAAGAGTAGAAAATTACTTATAAGTTTAAAAAGTATAAGCGTATCTCAGAAATTTTAAGTACAGACTGAGGGAGTACTTGCGTATTTTCCCTTTAATTTATGTAATTCTATTCAATTTGATAATATCTTTTAACCACTCATAAATAAAAAAAAATTAAAATTCTAAAAAATAAATATAAAAGGAGACATAATTTGGATAAGCTTAGAAGAGAAACGTGTGTTGTCATGAGAAAGGGAAGAAAACAAATTAGAGATATAAAATGGAGATAGCACGTGGATACTTTACTTACACAGATCTAACAAAAATCAAGTTATCTCCTCCTCCCAAACATTCCGATAGAATCGAAACAGACAAAATTAACATGATTTCTATATGAAGATGACAAACACAAATCAATAAACAAGTTTAAATTTTTATAAAAAACAATACATATATAAATGATAAAGTATGTAATTCATGGAAACAAACATGATGAATGAGAAAAGGTAATTAAGAGAAGAAAGAAAGAAAGAAGAAGAAGCAAAGAAAGAGAAAAGCTACCGTACTTACGGTTAATTTCGGAGAGTTTTTCCGTTTCTCAACCTTTTTCCACCTTATGCCTAAACTATTAAATAAAAGTCATACAAAAGCAATGTTGACATATAAGAATATTTTGAGACAAATTTGATAAGGTTGTATCGGTGTCAATGAATTCGACCAACAAAAAATATCACTCTTTTTTTTTCCACTTTTATTTGTTATACTTTAATTTAATATATATATATATATATATATTATATATATATATATATATAATTAATAATATAAATATTTTACTAAATTATTTCCTTTCAAATGATATCTTAGAAATTGATTTTAAAAAATAAATCTTTAATACTAAAGATAAATAATAAAATTTATTTTATTATTTTAAAAATAAATAATAAATTAAAAAAGAACAGAAGAAAAAAAAACATGCATCCTAAGCAGGTAAGGTGGGACGAATATATCAAATGGTATTTGGCTTTTCTATATTCGTTCTTTATATTACAGCATTCTAGATTCTCTGTTTCTACTGAAAATTGACAAGCTACATCGCTTTTTAATTTCTACTTATTGTATATTACTCTTTTTGCTTTAAAAAGAATTTTTTTTTATTTCTTTTTTAATTTATTTTTTAAAAAAATGTTTTTATTTAATTTTTGATAACACTTTAATTTTAACTTTTTATGTGGCATATTTAAAATCACAAAATTAAAAATCATTTTAATATATTTGACATAACATTAATTTAAAATTACAAAATAATTTTTTTTCTTTTCTTAAATTACATCATTCTCTTTCAAACGAAGTAATATAAAAAATATCAACAAGCCAAAATCTCGTTATCATAAAATCAGAGACACTATTCTCAGACTCCATTCTTTATTATAATTTCCCACTTCAATTGACCTATATTTTTTATTCATTAAAATTTCATTATAATATTTTTCATAGCAAACTATTTAGTTGCAAACTTTTCACGTCTTTTTCTTTATAATTCTTTAATTTCAATTCTTTTACATAATTTTATTAATTTAAAATTAAATAATTTAATAATTTTATTAAAGAGTTTAAAGTCTTTATGAGCATTAATTAAGTGTTATTACAACAATTATCGCTAAAAGCTTTAGGGACATATACAAAGAATGACAATTACCGCTAAAAATACATATTTAACGACAATTAAAAATTAAATAACACTAATGGTCATTTTTACTGTAATGTATGCTGATTATTTGAACCGATTAGTTTTATTTTAATATTAAATTAGAGATAAAACTTTTATTGATTTAAGATTTCTTTATATATTTTCATAACTAATTCTTCTTCAAACAAAAAGATTGTTAATATTCTTTCATTAATAGTTTTTCCAATGTTACAGCGAAACCAAACTTGCAAACCATGAAACACTGGGTAGAATCATTAAATATTATGTTTATTAATCCACTAAAAATAGCACGATACACTATTATTAATCTACTACAAATAGACCTTCATCTATTATGACTTTCTTCATTGTTGTTTTTACGAAGATGTATGCACTAAAACTGAACTGATACAGTCCAAAATTTTCAGATACACAAGCCCCATAAGATGGTGTTTTAATTATTTATCAATAAAAATGCAAGATCTATGCATAATTCACAAATCAATATACTTTATGGATCTATCTTACAATCTCAAAAAAATTGAATTTTGAGGTATAACAAGTACCATGGCATATATTTGATATAGCTATTTTAATTTTTTTCTTGTATCTAATATATAGCAATGTTAATTATCAAATACATGTATATCTAAGAAGTATCGATATTTGTGTTATATCATATACATGTATATTACATATGTTCTATAGTGTATCAGAATTACTTACATAACTTGTGTCTGAGCTAATATTAACAATAAGGTTCGTCTCATACTTATTAGTTTAATGTATCTTAATTATCTCGTATCAGAATTACTTACATAACTTGTATCTGACCTAATATTAACAATAAGGTTTGTGTCATACTTATTAGTTTAATATATCTTAATTATATCATATAGAGTTTAAAAAAAATATGTTAAATAATGTATCTGACATAGTTAGACTAAATTATATATGATATAATAGAAAAATGATTATATCTGAACTACCTTATATCATAATGTATCATAAACAAGTTAGAAAATGTATCTAAATTAGTTAGGCAGCGTATCTATAATAGTTTCTTATTCATACTATGTATTTGAACCGACTATGTATCTGGATTTAGATATTATTAGAAATAAATGTTGTGACATATATCAATAAAATAATGATATTGACCATTTTTGAACAAAAAAATGTCGAAATTATTCAAGGAGAAGAAGTGTAAAATCTTCTGAAACTCAAAAATAAAAAAAAATTAATTATTTTTCAAAGTTGAGATATGTCAGAATATTCCATAATTGTTATAACTGTTAATTCCTTCTTAATTTATGGTCGTCAGTTACCATCCTTAATTAGATAAACTAAATTATATGTATCTGACTAACATAGATCTTGGATACATGTATCTATACACGATAGCTACATGTATCTGCGGTGAAAAATATGATAGAATTTGTAATTATGCAAACCGCAAGGAAAGAGAGGTAAGTAGATACTAAATTAGTTTGGGATTTGTGTTATTTATCCAAAAACAAATTGACAACAACATTAACAAATATATATATATATATATATATATATATATATAAATATATATATTATTTTTCTCGGACAAGGGCCTAAAATACCTTTAAACTATTGAAAATGGTACAAAATTACCCTTCATCCACCTATTGGCTCTAAAATACCCTTTTCATCCACTTATTGGCTCCAAAATACCCTTGTCATCCATCTTTTGGGTTCAAAATTGACCACTTTTTTAATTGTTTTAAAATTAAACTCTTTAAATATTTTTTAAAATACTTGGCGTTCAACTATTGATTATGTAACGACCTGTTTAGTCGTTTTGAGCAGCAGACTTCAATTTTGGAAAAACTGGCAGAAGCGACAGACCCCACGACGGACCGTCATGGGCACGACGGACCGTCGCAGGGTCTCGTTTCAAAACACTTAGAAAATTTGAAAATTGGGTACTGAAGTCGACTCTTTGAACTTCGTAACGGAATGGCAGGACGCACCGTCACAGGTGTGACGGACCGTCACAGACCCTTCAGAGAAATTGAGTCTCTAAAGTCTGTGACGGAGCAGCAGGACGGACCGTCGCAGGCGCGACGGGCCGTCACAGACTGCGTAATCCCAGTCTGGGTCGGATTTCTTTATACGTTTTAAGGGACGGTTTTGACTATTCCTGCTTTAATTATAAAGTTAGTGGGTTAATGTTAATAAGTCTAATTACTTGGGGATTAAAAGAGGTAACCTTAAGTTAATTAGTGGGTTATTATTGCCATCTTTTATTCTCAATTATATACTAATTAGGGTAAAAGAAAGAGGGTTTGAATAAAGAAAATAGAAAGAACAAAGAGAGAGAGAGGATCGAACAGGGAGAGAAGAAGAACAAAGCTTTGGGAATTTGCTTGCTTGATTTCTAATCTTCGGTGGAGGTAGGTTATGGTTTTTTTATGCTATCTTATAGTAAACTCTTAATAGCGAATGATATGTGTTGGTAGTATTGTAAACCCTTCTATATGCTTAATTGTATGCTTGCATGAATATGATTATGCGATTGTGATAAAATAAGCATGATAGAGTTATTGAATCCAAAATCTTGAAAGAAACCCTAATTCACATGTTAATGATGATGCCGTGGTATAAAAGAAGGCTTGATAAATTATATAATGAGATTGATGATGCCTTGGAATAAAAGAAGGCTTGATGAATTAGGGGATCGGGTGTCACGTTCCGACACCAGGATAGTATATGGATCGGGTTCCACGTTCCGGTACCAGGATAGAATATGAGGATCGGAGTGTCACGTTCCGACACCAGGATAGTATATGGATCGGGTGCCACGTTACGGTACCAGGATAGAATATGGATCGGGTGTTACGTTCCGACACAAGGATAGAATGAGGATCGGAGTGTCACGTTCCGACACCAGGATAGTATACGAGGAGCGGAGTGTCACGTACCGACACGAGGGGAATAAAGATAATGAATCTTGAAAGATGTTAATATATTCAAACTAATGAATCGAATTTCCAAATGAGTATGATGAGGAGGCGTGAGTCCTCATTGATGTGCTTGGTGTTGTAACCAAGGGTTATGGTAACTGTAAATGCTGCATGCTAAGGATATTAGTTGATTTTATGATATTGCTTAATATATACTGTTTTCTATTTTGAGTTGGCCGATGATATCTACTCAGTACCCGTGTTTGTACTGACCCCCTACTTTTATGTTTTCTTCTTTGTTATTTGTGGAGTGCTGCAGCAAACGTGCCGTCGTCTTCAACTCAACAGTAATTCTAGCCAGTCTTCGTCACACCGGATCTTCAGGGTGAGCTAACGCTTCTAGCTTGGACTGGATCTTCTTCCTCATGTCTTGATGCCTTGAAGTTCTGGCATGGACTAGCTTTTATTTGTTTTAGCTTCTTAGAATACTCTTAGTTTAGTAATTTGATCATAGATGTTCTTGTGGTGATGACTTCCAGATTTGGGGATAATAATAGTTATTGATTTTGTTAATGAGTTAAGTCTTCCACATTACTTTATGTTGATATTACATTGAAATGTTAAGGTTTAGATTGGTTGGTTCGCTCACATAGGAGGGTAAGTGTGGGTGCCAGTCGCGGCCCGGATTTGGGTCGTGACAAACTTGATATCAGAGCATTAGGTTCGTTGGTATCATCACACAAGAACGAGTCTAGTAGAGTCTTAAGGAACGGTAGGGGGACGTTGATACGCTCAAACTTACTTCTCAAATGAGAAGTAAAGCGGTCGCGTCAAGTAAATAACCCAACTAGTGAGGTTGGGATCGTTCCCACGAGGAAAATAGTCTAGACTTAACTCCAACTTGTTATTACTATTGTTCGGTTGATGACTTCCTTAAAAAGTAAAAGCATAAAAGGGGGGTTTTGTACTTCCTAATAAAATAAAAAAATAACTAACGAACTTGACAGAGACACTTAACAGCTTTTAATGTTGAGTTTTAATCAAGTAATCAAAGTAACTAGGGTTTACGTGTTCCCCACAGGTTCATAACTTGATAATTCTAGCTATAACAATTCTTTCCTAGTATCTTGCATGCAAAGTGATAAGCTATGTATTTCTAAATCCTTGGTCCGGCATCTAGAAAATCTCACTCCGCACCTTGGTCCGGCTACGTGTGTTGCTTTCCTAACCCTTATCCTTACCTCATATTAAGCATCATATTCGATATTTGACTCAGTTATTACCTCGTACCAATCAATACTAGCCTATTAGATAGTATACACTAAATCTATGTTAATAATTCTTTTCCTATTATCTACCTCCTTGGTCCGGCAAGTAGCATTAAGGCGAGTTCTAACGTTGATCATCCGTTAAAAAGATTTCTAAGCGAAAGAATTATTAATACATGCAAGACACTATTCTAGAATTGTTATTTTAGCTAGGGTTTATCTCATTATTTGCCTATGGTTCCCACAACCCTAGTTATAGAGTTTAGTTCCTCATATCCATAAACACAACATTCAAAAATATTAAACAAGAAGTCATGTACTTACTTTAATGAGAAAGAATAAAGTCTGAAAATTTGCTTGATTAATCAACAAGAGTTACTTGTAAGAATCTCCAACAATCAAAAACTCAGAAAAACAAAGTCTAATAATATAATGTTTAATCTCAAAGAGTCTAACCCCAAAAAAGAGGTTTTTCGAACTATTTATAAAAAAATAAAGACCTAATTAAACAAGGATTCTAATTACTGGAAATCTGTCAAAACGCGGCTGGGTCGACGGACCACGCGACGGAACGCCGTGGTCATGACGGACCGTCGTGGGCTCCATCACCCCATACTTGGTGCAATTCTTCTGCTGCTTTCTTCATTCCCCTCGACGGCAAGTGTGACGGACCGTCACAGGCACGACAGTCCGTCGAGGGTCTTCGTTACCAAATACTTCAACTCTTGGAATCTGGGTACTGGGATCACTTCTCTGATCTTCGCGACGAACCTGCAGGACGGACCGTCATATCCATGACGGACCGTCATATCCATGACGGACCGTCACAAGCTTCGTAATCCCATACTTGGTCAGACTTCCCCATCTTCCTTCAGCAGCTTCTCTACGCTGCCACCTACGGACTGTCACAAGCACGACGGACCGTCATAAGCTCTGTAGGTGGTCTCTTCTGCATTTTTCGCTCAAAATCTCTGCATTCAGTTTTAGACAGATTTCCTGCAAAACAAAGAAAAACTTATATCAAAATTAGCACAAAAAGGCTTCCAGACACAATAAACTTAAGGAAAAGGTATTAATTATACCGTGAAACCACGGTATATCAACACCCTTAACTTAAATTCGTTGTTTGTCCTCAAGCGACGCACTATGACTCACTACACAATCTTTGTACAATAGTATTCATGTTTTATCCTTTGCAATCATTTGGCTATCAATCCCGACTAATCCCATCAAATCTATGCATGTTATCACTATTAGGCTTGACTTTTGTGGGATTCGAACATGACACAGACTCACCATGCACTAACACCTATCCTCTTCAATTTCTCACCGAGGTGCTAATAATTCCGGTATTGCAACTAGTGTCCTCACTTTAGAACAAAATCCTCATTTTTCACACAATGATTTCAGTTTGAGTATAAGGATTACATTTCAACACTCGCTCTCAGAACAAAGTCACACTCATTCATACCTATTGCCATAAGCTTGCCCTTATTTTCACTGCCTTAAGTTCGCTATACAACCCTTAGGATCACGATAGGACTTTTTTAGCTTGTAACGTAGGCTCAGAGTCAGGTAGGGTATATTTAGGTATACTTTAGTGACTATTTGCCCTCCTTGACATATCGGCTAAACCTTCCGCTCTATATCACTTTATCTCGCCCAGTTTCTCCTATTCTTTCACCTTGCTGTTTCCCTTCTTTCTTCATTTGTGTAAGTGACTCTTTTCTTTTCTTGTTTGTAATTCTTGAATATTTTTTTTTTCAACGAGTTCTTGAGTCACTTTACTTTTGTTCTTTCTCTCTCTTTGTTCTTTCAACCCCACTTTCTAGAGCATTCCTCAAAACAGCCACCCTCAACTCATGGCTTTGCCATGAGTCAAGGTACACAATACCCAAAATCGGGTCAGGGCCATAACGAAGGTTGTTTATACATTAGCCACCCTCAACTTATGCTTTTGGCATAAGCTAAGGTGCACATGTCCAAGGAGGGACCAGGGCCAACATATTGTTCCCAGAAAAAATCAGTTGGGGTGAAAAAGAAAGGTCTAATTTTAAGCTCAAATTATTTGGATCAACGAAGGATAACTTTCATTTGGTTTCTTTTATTTAGGCTAGAAATGGGCGATATTGAATAAGGGCCTATGATCCTTTCCTAATTGTATGTTACAACTTACCTTTAGCAGGACTAACCAGGCAAGTTCTAGCTCAGTATCAGTAGTGGACTATTCAACTTTCCTCACACTCACTTGACATCTCATCACTATACCAGATTATAAGACACCTAGTTCGACTTGAAGGTTTGGGGTAGTGCAATGGTGTAACTCTATTTCATGTTTAGATCCACACAATTATCAGTTGCTACGCCTTTTCATGCAACCTTTTCCAGTTTTATCGGGATATCATTTCAACCATCATGCTTCAGAGTTAAACTATTTACAAAAGATATAACGTGCCGGTTCAATAGAAAAAGTAATCAGTCTTTTGGGGAAAAAGAACACAGGCAAGAAAACCCCAAAAGAGGATAGTGAGTTGGGCTACTCAGACTTCACCCTAACACTCACTTTCCATTTACCCCACCCCCAACAAAAAAGCATGCAATTGTCCCCAATGCATAAAAAAATCTAAAGATTAGAGGGGTAGGTGAAGCAAACCTGTGGCGCATAGCGCCGTCGATCAACAAGCTGGTGGGTCTGGTTTCCCAGAACCCACATCCTCTGCAATCTGGACACCCTCAGGATGTCCTCAGCAACAACTGCACCCTCAGTAGTGCCTCCTGCTGTCTCTACAGTGCGGGAGCTAGACGCCCCAGCCGCCATCTGTGATGTTCTGATCTGGTGTGCCTCCGCCTCAGCAAGTGAGGCTCTCCTCGCAGCCTCCATCTCTCAGCGCTCCTTCTTTCTTGCTCGCGCCTCATCCTCTGATCGACCCCTCCGCCTCTTGGCACTCTCTCTCGGGGAAGATGGGGGAATGTCTGGAGTAGGAAACAGAGCCGCCAATACAGTATCCTCAGCAGGCTCGACAGACTCTGACACTCTTGTCGCTAGGATCGTGTCGATGTTTGCACGAAGACTGGCGACTGCAGCCTGGAGAGTCAACACATCTACCGGAGGGGCTGGTCGAGCTAATACTCTCAATTCAAAGGCATCGAGGAGCTGGTTAACCTTAGCAATCTTCCACTGCATCTGCCTCTCTATACGCGCCTCAGACTCAGCAATAGACTTCTGCATCCACGGCTGGATATGATGCAGAAGAGTGGCCATTTGTGCCTCCAGTTTTTGGACTCGGGCAAGCGGGGCCGGTGTCGGTAGAGGGGCTGTGCTGCTACCCGGGATAGACTCGACCGGGGTAGTGTCCGTGGATGCCTGTGTAGCTGTGCGAGCCTGGGCCACCGTATCCGCAAGGTCATCAGATAGTGGTGGCAGCTCTGGACGGGGTCCTCGACGTGGGGCCAACTCATTGGCCTCGTCTCTGATGAGGCCGACGTCAACGGTACCCGGCGGGGTACTCAACTGATCTATGTGCCATATGGGCACACCTGCAGACCTTCAAAGGGCAAAGATCATGCACGGAAAGGGGTAGGTGGTGGTGACCTTGAATGCCCTCTCGTGCATGACTGCCTGGAGAAGCCATGCATAGTCCACCTCGAAGCCGGCTATCATCGCCGCCATCAGCACTGCTCGATCCCAGGTGACTATGTTATCAGCAGCTGTGGGGGAAAGGCAGTGACGCAGGAGCAGCCACAAGAACTTGGCGACGAACGTGAGGTTGGCCTTCTTGATGGCCCCCTTCGGCTCGGTGACCCAATCTGCACCCTCTCCGTCGACTGATAAGTGTAGGGCCATCCACCGCTTGGTGGTCTCCCTCAGTGCTAGCTCTCGCAGGAACTGTCCATCCTTCACTACCTGCCAGCGGTAGTCAAACTCGGCAGTGATGGGGGTCCGAGTAGCATCTGCACTTTCGTCGTATAGGAACCGGCGGATGGCGGGCAGGGAAATGTCAACCTGCACGCCCCGGACTAGAACCTGCTCCAATGGGTCCTGTTTCGCGGGAGCAGCCCGCCTGTCGATCTGTGATCGGAGAGTCGCTACGTAGGATGCGTAGAACTCTCGGACCATCTCCTCACTGTATCGTCCCAAGGGACGGGCTGTCCACTCTAGGCGATGCTTGGTGAATATGTTGTGGATCTCCGGCATCGAGGGGAGACTCCCTGTAAGTACCCGCCGCTCCAGGGTGAGTGTTCGAGTCATTACTCCTTTATCGGTCAAGAACTTCGCGTCGGAGTAAACCTGAAACTGGCCTTCAACGCACCACCGGTTTGGCTGGTCAGAGGCTGGGGTGGGGACCGGGGCTGGTGCGCCAGATGTGGAGTCTGAACTGTCAGCCTCATCAGACGAGGCCGATGCTGCAGCAGTGGCGAGTGCGGGAATCTTAGCAGATCCTGAAGCTTCCTCGGACCAGGATGCTCCCAAGGAGCCAGACGCTCCTTTCTCGTTTGTGGCCGACCCAGAGGGTATGCCGGTCAGTGTGCGCTCCTCATCAGACTGGGAGGCAGTGACTACGCCGGACGCCACCGTCTTGGGTGTGGCTCTGGGGGCACGTGTAGCACGGGAAGGAGCGAAGGTGCCTGGGGGCATGTATTCAGGGTCGCGCTCATCATCAGACCTGTTGATCAAGCGTGCAGACGGGGCGACAGACTTAGATCGCCCGCGTGCATAAGTGTGGTCTTGCTTGGGTGCCATAGTCGATAGTACCTGTAAAGGGGCAATGTTAGTATGAGTAGTGGCAATCAAATCAGAAAAAGATCATATGACATGAAACTTTAAAAGAAATGTGTTAGTAATATTGAAACTGTACCACACGACGGGACCTATGACGTCTCGTCGTGACTATGACGGACCGTCATGAGGTTCGTCGTGTTATACTTGGTATATGTATATATAAGGAACCCTGAAGGAGGGGTCGCTGACCATCATGACGGTTAAGCAGGACGGACCGTCGTGGGTATGACGGTCCGTCGTAAGGGTCCGTCGTTGGACACTTAGAAAATGATGGGAGACCCTCAGAAGAGGGTTCTCTAACTATCATGACGGTCGTGCAGGACGGACCGTCGTGGGTGTGACGGTCCGTCGTAAGTGTACGTCGTTGGACACTTGGAAAATTTTTGGAGGCCCTTATCATAGGGGTCTCTGACCATCATGACGGTCGTGCAGGACGGACCATCGTGGGTGTGACAGTTCGTCGTAAGTGTCCGTCGTTGGACACTTGGAAAATTTTTTGGAGACTCTTATCAAAGGGGTCTCTGACCATCATGACGTCCGTGCAGGACGGACCGTCGTGAAGACAACGGTCCGTCACAAGCGTCGTTGGGGAGGGTGCTAGGGCTTATGCAACGGACCCTACGATGGTCCGTCGTGAATACGACGGACCATCATTGGGGTCTCGTTCTGAATATCAGAGACAGAACTGTAGGTACCCTAAGCAACCCCAATGAACACATATGGTCGTGTAGTGTTGTGGACCTCTATGTGTCTATCCCAACTACCTAGGAAACTATTAATGTGAAATCACCTATGTCTGGGGTTATTATCATGGCAAATTCAAACATTTAGAGCCTAGGTCTAGACATAATCATATCAAGGTAACAAGAGACGACTAGGAACGAAATAATAACTAATAAACAAAAATACAAGAGAAATGAGTACAAATTTAGAGACACATACCTTGGAAATGGAGAAAACACAAGTGGGGAATGATTCAGGTGGCAAGGTAGATACCAAAAACAGCAGCATCGACAAGTAACTGATAGTAATAAGGTTGGGGAGATTGTGGAAGTAATGATCAGTGGGGGAAGTGTGGAAGTGGAAAAGAGAGGGGAGATGAGAGGAAGTGGAAGTAATGGGGTGGAATATGGAGGGGTGGGGAGTATAAACGGTCAAATTTTGAAAAGGGGTCCAGCCGGGTCGGGTCGGGTTAATTTCATTAATCGCGCGGCGGTTCCCCGACGACGTTCCGTCGCACTTGCGACGACCCGTCGTGGTGTCCGTCGTGTGTGCCCTAATTTCAAAAATGACAGAAATACGTACCTGGTGTGGCGGTGCATACGACGGTCCGTTTTACACGCGACGGTCCGTCGTTGTATCCGTCCGTGGCTACTGCGGAGTAGTTTTCTGCAGAATTTCCTGGTGATGTGCCTGCAAATTTAAAACCCATTTATAGAAAAATGCTACCATTATTAAAAAGACGATAAGTATTGGGTTGCCTCCCAACAAGCGCCAGATTTAACGTCGCGGCACGACTGGGGCCACTTGATTACTCAGACTTCATCAAAATGGCATGCCTCTATCACTTTATTCCCCGATGCTTTATGCCCAAAATAGAGTTTTATTCTATCTCTATTCTTCTTAAACCACACTCCCTCCTTGGCTTTTAACTCAACTGCCCCATGAGGGAATATTTGGGTAATCAAGTAAGGGCCAGTCCATTTGGACTTGAGCCTACCTGGAAGACAAGGCACCCCAGAACTGTCTACAAGTACCAAATCCCCAACCACAAACTCTTGTTTTGCAAATTTTTGTTCAGTCCCCTTCTTCATCTTTTCTTTGTGGGATATGGCAGATACCGATTGGAGCTCACCACTCTGCCTCATGGTCCTACAAATGTTGAAGGTTGCTTCTTCATTATTCAACCGAAATGTCATCTGTCCCTTCTCCATGTCAACTAAGGCTCTACCTGTAGCAAGAAATGGCCTCCCAAGAATAATGGGCACCTCGAAATCGACTTCGCAATCAAGAATCACAAAATCTGCTGGAAAGATGAATGACTCCACTTTTACTAGCACATCATGGAGTATCCCTATGGGCTTTTTCACAGTCCGATCGGCCATCAGTAGCCGCATCGCAGTGGGTTTTGGATCCCCCAAACCCAACTTCTTGTAAATTGAGAGGGGCATTAGATTTATGCTTGCCCCCAGATCACATAATGCTTTTGCAAAATGTAATGACCCAACTGTGCAAGGAATAGTGAACGCACCCGGATCTTCTTTCTTTTGTACTAGGGATCTTGTAGCGATAGCACTACAATGCTGCAATCTATCATCATCCTCAAACGTGACCGATCTTTTCTTGGTGACCAGATCTTTCATAAATTTGGCATAACCGGGCATTTGTTCTAGAGCTTCTACCAAAGGGATATTGATAGAGAGCTGCTTCAACATTGTTATGAAGCGCCGGTATTTACCATCCTCAGTCTTTTTCACTAATCTCTGAGGGAAGGGTGGTGGTGGCCTAGGCATGGGGATTACCTTGATGGGTACTTCTGCATCTGTTCCATTACTTTCATCTGTTTCACCACTACCCTTTACCACCTTATCATTATCCTTTCTTACATTTTTCTCAGCAGATGGCTTGGGTGGGTCAATGGTTTGCCTACCACCCCGAGTAGTAATTGCCATACAGTGTGCATCATTCTTTGGATTTTGGACAGTGTTGCTAGGAAGAGTGCCCGGTTGCCGTGTGTTCACTATCGCAGATAATTGGGCCACTTGCAATTCGATCTGTTTAATCGAAATTGCGTGTGTGTCCACTTTTTACCCAATACTAGCTAAATCACCCCTTAATTCTTTAATGTGCTCATCACTAGCATCGAACCTCCTCATCATTTTGTGCAACATATCCTCAACTCGCGCCATACTATCTCCACCATCCCTAGGAGTAACTTCACGATTTTGAGGAGGAACATAGGGTCCACTCCTGTCGTTTCTATTACCATAGTTACTCCTGTTGAAGTTGTTGTCGCGGTTGTAGTTACCATCTCGGACATAATGACCCTCACGGTTGTAGTTACCATAGTTCCGACCTTGGTTACCTTGACCTTGGCGCCAATTATCCTGATTTGAGCCTTGGGCGCTTGGTCGGAAACCCCCCATCTGTTCATTTACTGCATAGGAATCCTCCTCATAATAACACTCATCAATTGGAGGTGGTGGTTTAGCCAAGTAGTTGACTGCATTAACCTTTTCTGCACCCCCAGTGACATGTTTTAGTACCAACCCAAGCTCAGTTCTCATCTGAGCCATTTCTTCTCGAATATCATCTGTGGCTGGGTTGTGAGTGGATTGCACTGCGAAGGTGTTTCTCCCTGTATCGGACTTCCTAGTACTCCAAGCTTTGTTGTTACGGGAGATTTTCTCTAATTTCTCAGCTATCTCAGCATAAGGGCATTCTCCATAAGATCCACCTGCTATAGTGTCCAACACCGCTTTATTGTTATCATCCTGTTCCCTATAGAAGTATTCCTTTAGTGACTCATCATCAATACGGTGATTTGGGAAACTTCTCAAGAATGAGGTGAATCTATCCCAAGAACTACTAACTGATTCTCCTGGTAGTGCCACAAAGTTATTCACCCTGTCTTTGTGGTTTAATTTCTTGGAGACTGGATAGTAGCGTGCTAAGAAGACATCCCGTAGTTGGTTCCAAGTAAAAATAGAGTTGTATGGGAGTTCAGTAAACCACATAGCAGCCTCTCCCATCAGTGAGAGAGGAAACACTCTGAGACCTATTACATCTAGATCCAAATCAGGCCTCCCCACACAACTCTTACACACTGCCCTTACCTTAGCTATATGGGCATGTGGATCCTCAGAAGGTAGCCCTGAAAACAAACCTCTGGCAGTGAGCATTTGCATCAGACTACTAGTTACCACAAAAGTGTGGCCTGTAGGTAGAGGAGGCAAAACCAGTGGCCCGTCCGAATCTGCTATGTTATCATAGCCTCTGTAGTATGCTTGGGGCCGTGGAGCGGGATTCTGTCCCCTCTGTTGATGTTCACCCGGAGCATCGGGTAACATCTGACCATGAACATCAGCCGGAGCTGGGATGTTCTGGTTTGGATCCTCATCATTGATTCCCAAGTTACGATTCATGTTTCGCAGTGTACGTTCTAGCTCGTGATCGTAGAGGAACAACGGTTCTCTTCCTCTCCGTGTATTTGGCATACAAGGAGGATAATTCTGAAAAGGAATCAAAAATAATAAAACAAAGTAAAATCAAGAAAATACCAACTAAACTATAGTAAGAAGTTCAAGTTAATCTAAAACCTAATTTCCCCGGCAACGGCGCCAAAATTTGATACGCTCAAACTTACTTCTCAAATGAGAAGTAAAGCGGTCGCGTCAAGTAAATAACCCAACTAGTGAGATTGGGATCGTTCCCACGAGGAAAATAGTCTAGACTTAACTCCAACTTGTTATTACTATTGTTCGGTTGATGACTTCCTTAAAAAGTAAAAGCATAAAAGGGGGGTTTTGTACTTCCTAATAAAATAAAAAAATAACTAACGAACTTGACAGAGACACTTAACAGCTTTTAATGTTGAGTTTTAATCAAGTAATCAAAGTAACTAGGGTTTACGTGTTCCCCACAGGTTCATAACTTGATAATTCTAGCTATAACAATTCTTTCCTAGTATCTTGCATGCAAAGTGATAAGCTATGTATTTCTAAATCCTTGGTCCGGCATCTAGAAAATCTCACTCCGCACCTTGGTCCGGCTACGTGTGTTGCTTTCCTAACCCTTATCCTTACCTCATATTAAGCATCATATTCGATATTTGACTCAGTTATTACCTCGTACCAATCAATACTAGCCTATTAGATAGTATACACTAAATCTATGTTAATAATTCTTTTCCTATTATCTACCTCCTTGGTCCGGCAAGTAGCATTAAGGCGAGTTCTAACGTTGATCATCCGTTAAAAAGATTTCTAAGCGAAAGAATTATTAATACATGCAAGACACTATTCTAGAATTGTTATTTTAGCTAGGGTTTATCTCATTATTTGCCTATGGTTCCCACAACCCTAGTTATAGAGTTTAGTTCCTCATATCCATAAACACAACATTCAAAAATATTAAACAAGAAGTCATGTACTTACTTTAATGAGAAAGAATAAAGTCTGAAAATTTGCTTGATTAATCAACAAGAGTTACTTGTAAGAATCTCCAACAATCAAAAACTCAGAAAAACAAAGTCTAATAATATAATGTTTAATCTCCAAGAGTCTAACCCCAAAAAAGAGGTTTTTCGAACTATTTATAAAAAAATAAAAACCTAATTAAACAAGGATTCTAATTACTGGAAATCTGTCAAAACGCGGCTGGGTCGACGGACCACGCGACGGAACGTCGTGGTCATGACGGACCGTCGTGGGCTCCGTCACCCCATACTTGGTGCAATTCTTCTGCTGCTTTCTTCATTCCCCTCGACGGCAAGTGTGACGGACCGTCACAGGCACGACGGTCCGTTGAGGGTCTTCATTACCAAATACTTCAACTCTTGGAATCTGGGTACTGGGATCACTTCTCTGATCTTCGCGACGAACCTGCAGGATGGACCGTCATATCCATGACGGACCGTCACAAGCTTCGTAATCCCATACTTGGTCAGACTTCCCCATCTTCCTTCAGCAGCTTCTCTACGCTGCCACCTACGGACCGTCACAAGCATGACGGACCGTCATAAGCTCCGTAGGTGGTCTCTTCTGCCTTTTTTGCTCAAAATCTCTGCATTCAGTTTTAGACAGATTTCCTTCAAAACAAAGAAAAACTTATATCAAAATTAGCACAAAAAGGCTTTCGGACACAATAAACTTAAGGAAAAGGTATTAATTATACCGTGAAACCACGGTATATCAGACGTCTTTACTTTTCTTTGAGAGGCTATAAGACTTTAGGAAAATTCCATTCTTTCATTCTTTCTTTCGTGCTATTACTTGGGTCCAATTGGTATCTAGGTGATACAAATTGGTATCTGACCATCTTCACTCTATTTCGCAGATGGTTAGAACTAGAGCAACGACTGCGCCAACATCAACATCGGCAAGACAAGAAGCGTCTGAGCCAGCCACTGGGGTTGTAGCTCGAGGAAGAGCAACGGCAAGAGGCCGTGGGAGAACGTCCTCTAGAGGAAGAGGACGAGCACCTTGCCCATCTGATACTAGGGCGGTGACTCCTCCACCGACTGAGGAAGTAATAAGAGAAGGGGAGGATGGGGAAAATGAACAAGTGCAGAATGAGGGATTGCCACCCCAACCTACCTCAGAGATGATCAATCAGGTTCTCACCTATCTTAGTGGGTTGTCTGATCAGGTTCAGGCCCCTCCAGTGTTTTCTGCACCAACACCTCCGATTTCAGAGGTACAACATGCAGCCACTATGGCTCCTCGTATGGATGCCTCATTGGACATAGGCACGTTTCCACGTCTGACTACTGGGTCTATAATGACAAATGATCAGCATGAACTTTTCAGTAAGTTATTGAAATTGAAACCTCCAGTCTTCAGGGGTGCTGAATCTGAGGATGCTTACAATTTTCTGGTTGACTGTCATGAGCTACTACACAAGATGGGTATAGTAGACCGGTTTGGTGTTGAGTTCGTGAGTTATCAGTTCCAAGGAAACGTCAAAATGTGGTGGCGGTCACATGTCGAGTGTCAACCAACAGAGGCACCACCTATGACTTGGGCATCATTCTCTAGCTTGTTTATGGAGAAGTATATCCCAAGGACTCTGAGGGATAGGAAAAGAGATGAGTTCTTGAGTCTAGAGCAAGGTAGGATGACGGTTAATGCATATGAGGCTAAGTTTCGTGCATCATCCAGGTATGCCACCCAACTTTGTTTCAGTCCACAAGAGCGGATTCGCCGTTTTGTGAAGGGGTTGAGATTAGAGTTGCGGATTTCAGCCTTACAGGTAGCGGCTACAGCGAAATCTTTTCAAGAAGTGGTAGACTTCGTAATAGAGGTAGAGGGAGTGAAGCCAGATGACTTCACCATGGCAACTACATCAAAAAGGTTTCGAAAGGGAGGTGAGTTTAATGGTTCTTACTCTAAAGGACAAGGTTCCAGAGGTTACTCAGTTCGACCAATTCAGTCTTCACTACAGACTGTAGTTCGGGGTCCACCTCAGACCGGTCAACACTTCTTTGAGAGACCTACGCATGAACCCATAGAGTGCTATGGATGTGGGGAAATCGGACACATTAAGAGGTATTGTCCAAAACAGAGTTACAGACCTCCAAATGTTAGAGGTAGAGGTGGTCATGGTAGAGGCCATTATTCTGGAGGACATGGTGGTCGAGGTAATGGTGGTCACCAGAACGGCCGAGGTGATGGGAAACCTGGAGCCACTACATCACAACATGGTAGGGTCAATGGACAGACAAACGATAGGGCCCATTGTTACGCTTTCCCTGGGCGGTCTGAAGCGGAGGCATCTGATGCTGTCATCACAGGTAATCTTCTGGTTTGTGATTGCATGGCTTCTGTATTGTTTGATCCTGGATCCACATTTTCTTATGTATCTTCCTCATTTGCTAATGGTCTAAATTTACATTGTGAATTACTTGATATGCCTATTCGTGTTTCTACTCCGGTGGGTGAGTCTGTGGTAGTTGAAAAGGTATATAGGTCTTGTTTGGTGAACTTTGTGGGGAGCAACACTTATGTAGATTTGGTTACCTTAGAAATGGATGATTTTGATGTAATTCTGGGTATGACTTGGCTTTCTCCGCAATTTGCGATCTTGGATTGTAATGCTAAAACGGTGACATTAGCCAAGCCTGGGACAGACCCGTTTGTGTGGGAGGGTAACTACACTTCCAATCCGGTGCGTATCATCTCCTTTCTTCGTGCTAAGAAAATGGTTAGTAAAGGGTGTTTAGCTTTCTTGGCACATCTCAAGGATGACACTACCCAAGTACCTTCGATTGAGTCGGTTTCGGTGGTCCGTGAGTTTCTGGATGTGTTCCCTGCAGATCTTCCGGGTATGCCACCAGATAGGGATATTGACTTCTGTATTGATCTTGAACCGGGTACTCGCCCCATTTATTTACCCCCTTATAGAATGGCCCCCGCGGAGTTAAGAGAGTTAAAAGCCCAACTTCAAGAGTTGTTGAGCAAAGGCTTCATTAGACCAAGTGCATCTCCTTGGGGTGCTCTGGTTTTGTTTGTAAAGAAGAAGGATGGGAGTTTTCGGATGTGCATAGACTACCGGCAGTTGAACAAGGTAACCATAAAGAACAAGTATCCTCTTCCTCGCATTGATGACTTGTTCTATCAGTTACAAGGTGCTTGTGTCTTCTCTAAGATTGACTTGAGATCCGGTTATCATCAATTGAAAATACGGGCAACGGATGTGTCAAAGACTGCTTTTAGAACCAGGTATGGGCATTACGAATTTGTAGTGATGTCTTTTGGTCTTACGAATGCCCCTGCTGCGTTCATGAGTTTGATGAACGGGATTTGTAAGCCATATTTGGATCTCTTTGTGATCGTATTTATTGATGATATATTGATATACTCTAAAAGTAAGGAGGAACATGAGGAGCATTTGAGAATGGTATTGGAAATGTTGAGGGAGAAAAAGCTTTATGCCAAGTTCTCTAAGTGTGAGTTTTGGCTAGATGCAGTGTCCTTCTTGGGGCACGTGGTTTCTAAGGATGGAGTGATGGTGGATCCTTCTAAGATTGAGACAGTGAAGAATTGGGTGAGACCTACTAATGTGTCCGAAATAAGGAGCTTTGTTGGGTTAGCTAGCTACTACCGCCGATTTGTCAAGGGATTCTCTTCTATTGCCTCCCAACTGACGAACTTGACTAAGCAAAATGTTCCATTTGTATGGTCGGATGAGTGTGAGGAAAGCTTTTAGAATCTCCAGACTCTATTGACTACTGCACCAATTCTCACCTTGCCAGTGGAAGGTAAGAATTTCATTGTCTATTGTGATGCAACCTATTCGGGTTTGGGTGCAGTGCTAATGCAAGAGAAGAATGTGATTGCTTATGCTTCAAGACAATTAAAAGTGCATGAACGTAACTATCCAACTCATGATTTGGAATTGGCCGCGGTAGTGTTCGCATTAAAGCAATGGAGACACTATTTATATGGGGTTAAGTGTGAGGTCTATACGGATCATCGTAGCCTACAGTATGTCTTTACTCAGAAAGATTTGAACTTGAGACAGATGAGATGGATGGAACTACTGAAGGACTACGACATCACTATTTTGTATTATCCGGGGAAGGCGAATGTTGTCGCGGACGTTTTAAGTAGAAAGGCGGGAAGCATGGGAAGTCTAGCTCACTTGCAAGCTTCTAGACGCCCATTGGCTAGAGAAGTTCAGATTCTGGCTAACGAGCTTATGAGATTAGAAGTAAATGAGAAGGGAGGATTTTTAGCTTGTGTGGAGGCAAGATCTTCCTTCCTTGACAAGATTAAGGGAAAGCAGTTTAATGATGAAAAATTGATCTGGATCTGGGATAAAGTGTTGTGAGGAGAGGCTAAAGAAGCGACGATCGATGAGAAAGGTGTTTTGAGGATTAAGGGAAGGGTGTGTGTACCCCGTGTCGATGATTTGATCAACATCATTCTTACAGAGGCTCATAGTTCCGGATATTCTATACATCCTGGTGCAACCAAGATGTACCGTGACCTAAAGCAACACTTTTGGTGGAGTAGAATGAAGCGTGATATTGTGGATTTTATTGCCAAATGTCCAAACTGTCAACAAGTAAAGTATGAACACCAAAGGCCCGGAGGAACACTTCAGAGGATGCCCATTCCAGAATGGAAATGGGAGAGAATTGCAATGGATTTTGTAGTTGGCCTTCCAAAGACAATGAGTAAGTATGACTCTATTTGGGTGATTGTTGATAGGTTAACTAAATTTGCTCATTTCATTCCGGTCAAGGTGACTTACAATGGAGAGAAGTTAGCCAAACTTTACATCTCGGAAGTGGTGCGATTGCATGGGGTTCCACTCTCCATTATATCAGATAGAGGTACGCAGTTTACTTCTAAGTTTTGGAAAACACTGCATGCGGAATTGGGTACTAGGTTGGACCTTAATACCGCGTTCCATCCTCAGATCGATGGTCAGTCTGAGTGAACGATTCAAGTGTTGGAGGATATGCTTCGCGCATGTGTGATAGAGTTTGGTGGCCATTGGGATAGCTTCTTACCCTTAGCGGAATTTTCATACAATAATAGATATCACTCAAGCATTGATATGGCTCCATTTGATGCATTGTATGGTAGGAGATGTAGGTCCCCCATTGGTTGGTTTGATGCATTCGAGGTTAGACCTTGGGGTACTGATCTTTTGAGGGATTCGATAGAGAAAGTGAAATCTATTCAAGAAAAGCTTCTAGTGGCTCAAAGTAGACAGAAGGAGTATGCAGATCGGAAGGTTAGAGACTTGAAGTTTATGGAGGGTGAACAAGTCTTGCTGAAGGTTTCGCCCATGAAAGGGGTGATGCTGTTTGGTAAAAGGGGTAAGCTAAGTCCAAGGTATATTGGACCATTTGAAGTACTTAAGCGAATAGGGGAGGTGGCTTATGAGTTAGCCTTGCCTCCAGGGCTGTCCGGAGTACATCCGGTATTCCATGTGTCGATGTTGAAAAGATACCATGGGGATGGAAACTACATTATCCGTTGGGATTCAGTTTTGCTTGATGATAGAATTTGTCTTATGAGGAGGAACCTGTTGCCATTCTAGATAGAGAAATTCGCAAGTTGAGATCAAGGGAGATTGCATCCATCAAAGTTCAATGGAAGAATCGACCCGTTGA
This sequence comes from Solanum lycopersicum, assembly GCF_036512215.1. NCBI lineage: Eukaryota > Viridiplantae > Streptophyta > Magnoliopsida > Solanales > Solanaceae > Solanum > Solanum lycopersicum. The sequence goes on from NC_090802.1 coordinate 35,909,456, forward strand.
AGAAGCCACTTGGGAGAAGGAGGTCGATATGCGAGAAAGATACCCACACCTGTTTACAGATTCAGGTACTCCTTTTCGCCCTTGTTTTCCTTCTTGTAATCGTTCGGGGACGAACGATGGGTAAATTGGTATCTATTGTAACGACCTGTTTAGTCGTTTTGAGCAGCAGACTTTAATTTTGGAAAAACTGGCAGAAGCGACGGACCCCACGACGGACCGTCATGGGCACGACGGACCGTCGCAGGGTCTCGTTTCAAAACACTTAGAAAATCTGAAAATTGGGTACTGAAATCGACTCTCTGAACTTCATAACGGAATGGTAGGACGAACCGTCACAGGTGTGACGGACCGTCACAGACCCTTCAGAGAAATTGAGTCTCTGAAGTCTGTGATGGAGCAGCAGGACGGACCGTCGCAGGCGCGACGGGCCGTCACAGACTACGTAATCCCAGTCTGGGTCGGATTTCTTTATACGTTTTAAGGGACGTTTTTGACTATTCCTGCTTTAATTATAAAGTTAGTGGGTTAATGTTAATAAGTCTAATTACTTGGGGGTTAAAAGAGATAACCTTAAGTTAATTAGTGGGTTATTATTGCCATCTTTTATTCTCAATTATATACTAATTAGGGTAAAAGAAAGAGGGTTTGAATAAAGAAAATAGAAAGAACAAAGAGAGAGAGAGGATCGAACAGGGAGAGAAGAAGAACAAAGCTTTGGGATTTTGCTTGCTTGATTTCTAATCTTCGGTGGAGGTAGGTTTTGGTTTTTTATGCTATCTTATAGTAAACACTTAATAGAGAATGATATGTGTTGGTAGTATTGTAAACCCTTCTATATGCTTAATTGTATGCTTGCATGAATATGATTATGCGATTGTGATAAAATAAGCATGATGAAGTTATTGAATCCAAAATCTTGAAAGAAACCCTAATTCACATGTTAATGATGATGCCGTGGTATAAAAGAAGGCTTGATAAATTATATAATGAGATTGATGATGCCTTGGAATAAAAGAAGGCTTGATGAATTAGGGGATCGGGTGCCACGTTCCGACACCAGGATAGTATATGGATCGGGTGCCACGTTCCGATACCAGGATAGAATATGAGGATCGAAGTGTCACGTTCCGACACCAGGATAGTATATGGATCGGGTGCCACGTTCCGGTACCAGGATAGAATATGGATCGGGTGTCACGTTCCGACACCAGGATAGAATGAGGATCGGAGTGTCACGTTCCGACACCAGGATAGTATATGAGGAGCGGAGTGTCACGTACCGATACGAGGGGAATAAAGATAATGAATCTTGAAAGATGTTAATATATTCAAACTAATGAACCGAATTTCCAAATAAGTATGATGAGGAGGCGTGAGTCCTCATTGATGTGCTTGGTGTTGTAACCAAGGGTTATGGTAACTGTAAATGCTGCATGCTAAGGATATTAGTTGATTTTATGATATTGCTTAATATATACTGTTTTCTATTTTGAGTTGGCCGATGATATCTACTCAGTACCCGTGTTTGTACTGACCCCCTGCTTTTATGTTTTCTTCTTTGTTATTTGTGGAGTGCAGCAAACGTGCCATCATCTTCAACTCAACAGTAATTCTAGCCAGTCTTCGTCACACCGGATCTTCAGGGTGAGCTAACGTTTCTAGCTTGGACTGGATCTTCTTCCTCATGTCTTGATGCCTTGAAGTTCCGGCATGGACTAGCTTTTATTTGTTTTAGCTTCTTAGAATACTGTTAGTTTAGTAATTTGATCATAGATGTTCTTGTGGTGATGACTTCCAGATTTTGGGGATAATAATAGTTATTGATTTTTTTAATGAGTTAAGTCTTCCGCATTACTTTATGTTGATATTACATTGAAATGTTAAGGTTTAGATTGGTTGGTTCGCTCACATAGGAGGGTAAGTGTGGGTGCCAGTCGCGGCCCGGATTTGGGTCGTGACAGATTATAATTATAATTTATAAACCAACCCACTACTCATTCATTACTAATTAAACCTCACCCAATTAATAATTCAATTATAATTTCAAAATCGTCATAAACACTACTAAAACACGATGAAATTATAGATTCCTGAAAATGACATTCAAAATTATTCGAGTCCAAATTGAAGCCCCAATTAAATTTAGGTTGAGCCGCTTATTTAGGAGGAAACTTTCTTTCAAAATTGAATTAGAAATTTATGATTAAAGGTAAAGAGTAATACATCCCGAATTAATTCATGCACTTTTTTAAATATAATTTTATAAATATTTATGATTTGTTTTAAAACCTTTAATATATTATTTTGAAAAAAAGTTACCTATGAAGTAACATCACATAATTGAGACGTAAGAATAATTAAAATGAACATAGTCAGACTTTTAAATTTATCAGTGATTTTTATTTAGCCACTTGAATGTATGATAATTTACTTCTATAATTTTTAAAACACTCAATTGGCAGTAGCTTGCATTAATAATGTGACGGATTCATTAATTTAGATGGATTTGATTAGTAACGGGGTGAGTAGTGGATTGATTTATAAATATACTAATAAGTTAAATTATAACAAAAAGTTGAGGTCAAGTATTTTAAAAAATATTTAAATAGTTTAAATATAAAACCGTTAAATAAGTGGTCAATTTTGAACCAAAAGGTGGATGACAAGGATATTTTGGACCCAATAGGTGGGTGGGAAGGGTATTTTGGAGCCAATAGGTGGATGGAGGGTAATTTTGTACCATTTCCAAAATATTGAGGGTATTTTAGGCCCTTTTCCGTATTTTTTTTATTGCTTCTAATTGTTAGGGAAAAGGGTCTAAAAATATTTTAAATTTAGTCGAAATTGTTGTTACGATATCAAACTTTATGGAGGACCTGTTACCCCCTGCACTATTTAATAATGTATTTTAAAAGTATATATGTGTCCACATGGACACATTACTATTTATAATGATGCAATGTGTATGATGTCCACGTGGACACATATATACCTTTAAAATACACTATTAAATATTGCATGGGGATAAAAGGTCCTTTTCAAAATTTGATATTCTCACAACAATTTCGATCAAAGTTCAGATATATTTCAAACATTTTTTCCTTAATTTATTATTAAGTATTAAAATATAATTATCTTTTAGGTAATTTAATTTATTAATCTTTAACTTTTTTTGGTTTAAATTTATTTGAAGATATAAAAGTTAAAAGGAAAAGTTTTGTTCTCTCTTCAAATTGAAAACCATGTACCTCTTGTTCTTCAAATATCAACATCCCTCGTCAAGCGTCCCGTTGCTGCTGCTTTCTCGTCTAGATTTGACTTATCAACTCGATAATTCAGAATTCATATGTGAGGTGGTAATTCATGTTTTTCGATTTGCAAAGTATTTGTGATTTGTACCTCTTCTTCTTCAAATATCAACATCCCTCGTCAAGCACCTCGTCGCTGCTGCTTTCTTCGTCTAGATTTGACTTATCAATTCGATAATTCAGAATTCATATGTGAGGTGGTAATTCAAGTTTTTCGATTTGCAAAGTATTTGTGATTTGATATAGGCATTTATTGAGCCAAATTTTGTGAAAACTTATTCACTTGTTTGTATACTTGTGAAGTTGATTCTAATTTTACATGTTGATACGAAAATTCTGAAGAGATCATTTTTATTTTCGAAGAACATAAAAATGAAGTGTGAAATAACATCAATGATCAATATTTAAATGATTGTTAAATATGTTGCATAGAGCGTAATCTATTTGTAAATGTAAGTAGTGATGATTGATGTCATCATTGTCCGCTTTCAGAATATGAAACTCGTCGATACAATTGTAAGTGAATACTGTATATTTTGTGATATTAGTAATATTATTAATATTTTGAGCTTTATTCACTTCAACATCTTAGTCAAATGTGGAGTGCAAATTTGTGTTTGTATATATAAATTATCATATTATTACTGCTTGTATTTTATTGTTGGGTTTGTCATATAGACCAGAAAGATGAGTAATTTGATTCAACGCCTAATTGATTCAATCGATGAATTTACTTGGCACCCACAGACTCTAAGTTCTAGATCCGCCTCTAGCTATTACATCTCAGTTAGTGCATGAGATTTTAAAGCTTTGAAATCTTATCAATAGCTTTTCAACGATATGTAGATTATAATTTTCGGAATAAAATAATTTGTGAGTTATTGAAATTTAAATTATAGGATTTTATTTTTACAAATTTAATCCCAAAAATTCAGTAATTTGTGGTTCATGCAATTTTTTGAAATAATTGAGTTGTATAATCTCTTACTCATATATTTATGAACAAACTGGTACAATGAATAATGATTATAATCGAAAATTTGGTTATAATTTAGAGGATAACTCCGTTGGAATTTCTTTAGAAGAAACTCATCAATTTTTTTTAATCAAGTGGATCGGTCATTGAATGTTTTACTTTTATTTGATGGTTTATACCAAGGGAAAATTATCATGAAAAAATAAATTTATATCAATAAATTACTTAAAATAGCTACTGTTTGCTTTATTTACCATCCGCCACTTATTTTTTTTTATCATAATTATGGTTGTCAGTATAAGTTTGCCTTTCCCCCCTTTTTTTACCCCAGTTCACATGCTCTTAGTCCATCTCTGCAAAAAAAAAAGTTATTTTTTTTAACCTTTTTCACCTTAAATTCAAAATTTCAACCTCTCCCTTTCAATTTGTTCTCTCAGATTTTTCAGGTAATTGTTTTTTTGATTTCATGCTTATTTCATTATTTTGTATTGTATATTACTGTAAATTTTTTTGATCCTTTTCAGTTTTTTGATCTTATACATTCAAAGTCATGGATGAAGAAGAAACACCTTCTAAGAGAATCACTAGAGGTATACAACCGAATCAACAATTTTTGTGTGATTTTTCATCTTTTTCTTTGGGTTTAACTCAGGATTCTGAAGAAATTTCAGGATCCATTGTTAAATCTTGAATTAATCAACAAGAGAGTATGTCGAAGTCTGGTAATGCCCCATTGAAGATGCAAGAAGTCATGCATGTTGCAAAATCAAAAGGGAAGACCAAAAAATTGGATAAACATAAAGAAGACAAATTTGTTCATGTTTTGACTTCAAAGAAGAAGCGCAAATTAAAAGAGATTGCATCTACAAGCAATAAACAAGAAAAATTAGTTGAAGTTTTAATTTTAAAGAAGAAGCGTAAAGTAAAACATATTGCATTTACAAGTAATAAAGAAGATGCTCAATCTGATTCAGTTGAACAACTACATTTTGAAAGAACTGAGGTAAATTGTATATATGTTTGAAGTTCATATCTAAAGTTGTATGCATATCTTTAACTATTTGAATATATTTGTATCTTTATATACAAAAATGAAATTTTGTATTTCAATTGTTGTTGTAATTATTTTGATACATGTGTTATACTTATTTTCAAATTGTATAATTCTTTTTGTTTCACAATTGTATTCATATTTGTATAACTTTGTATTTGTATATAGATATTCACTTTGTATTTGTATATAGATATTCACTTTATATAACTTTGTATTTGTATATAGATATTCACTTTGTATAATTTGTATTTGTATATAGATATTCACTTTGTATAACTTTGCATTTGTATATAGATATTCATTTTGTATAAGTCCATATTTGTATATAGATATTCACTTTGTATAAGTCCGTATTTGTATATAGATATTCACTTTGTATAATTCTATATTTTTATATTATTTTTGCTATCTGTCTTGTATAATTATACATTTAAAATTGTATAATACTTTTACATTATTTATTAGGGAGTACAATTTCTTCTCAAAGAAGATCCACTTTACACACCACACATGCAATGCTATATCAATATTGGGGGTAATGAATCAATTGCGTTCTAATCAAGCTAGGGCGATTAGTGACAGTGAGGCACTAGACAAGCCAATCAGATCAACCGTTGATGTAGATAGTAGTGAATGTATCATAATCACTTAGTTTTATTATATCTTTTATGTTTATTTGGAATTCTGTATTAGTAGTAATACTTTTTGAATATTTCAATTTGTTGGGAACAACATTTTGTTGGCTCTATTAGTTTGTTTAATGAACTCAGTTTTGCGATTTTATTTGTAGATGTTTTACATATTATACAATTTTTTCGTGAATATAACTGATATATATTAATTTATACAAATGAATAGTTTGACATGTTGTACAATAATTTTTGAATAATTACTCGACTTAATTGAGAAATCATTATACAAATGAAATTATTAATGTGGAAACAATAAAAATTTGTATCAGTTGTCTTTTTAGTTTGTTTGTTAGTTTATATGTCATATACAATTATGCAGTCCAATTGAAGTATTTACAAGACTCACTAATCCTGCAAATTTCACCTTTTGATTTTCAAATTCGCCAATTTTTTTTTATAAAAAGTAATTTCAAAGTACCAAATATTAAATAGCAAGCTGCATATCAAAATACAAATGCAGATATCAAGTCTAAATTTATACGAATATTAATTTACACAAATACTAACACCACATAAACTATAGCTATCAATGAATTAACATATTCACAACTTAGCCTACTTTATACAATTTTACAAATTAAAATCACTTTATATCAACTAATTTATACAATAATTAACACAGTTTAATTCTTCCAACTATTTTATACAATTAACCATTGAAATAACTAAATTAATCAACTGTAAAGATAAATTGAAATACTATCTATGATCATGTATCAATATAACTAAAATAATATTCAAATGGCAAAAGTATAGGCAATATTTAATGTATAAAATCATCACACATTTAAAATTGAATTTTTTTAAGCTTCTCGAGACTGATTTTACAAGAACGCCTATTGTGACCTGCAATGCCACATGTATTGCAAGTATTTGTCCCTTTAGATTCAAACATCACTCTTGCTGATTTGTCGCGAGACTTTGTTCTTGGCCTTCCAGGAGGGCTTTTAACTTTGGAGGCAGAACTAAATCAGTCATTATATATCCAGGGACCACCCACTCTGTTTTATCTAGCAATGGATATATTGGAAATTCATATTCAACACGGTTGTCGGTATGTATAAATTCGAGCAAAATTCATATGGTCCTAAACTCTTGAACTTCAGAACAGCCCAAGCATGTTCAAACTACATAATTTCTACCTTTATCATTGACATTGTGAACATATTCTGTTGACGAAAAAAATCTGCAATATACAAAAATAAATCAAAACAAATTATTATGTAAAATTTTATACAAAAATTAACTTTATACAATTAATCACTGAAACAATTTAGTTAGAGACGTTAATGTGGGCTAGGCCAGTTGGGCCGGCCTAGCCTAACCCAGGATTTAATAGGGATGGGTTAAGATTTTTGAAGCCTATTTGAGAAAAGGACTTTTTATCCCGGCCTGAATAAGCTTATTGATTTGAGGGGATTGAGAAATATAGGTAGGGCTGACCCGTGAGCCAATAAGAATTAATTAAAAAAATAATATAATATTAAAATTTAAAATTAAAGAGAGTCCAAACTCAAAATAATTAGGTTAATATTTCTATGGAAAATGGTATATAATAATAAACTATTAATTTGAATTAAATGCTATAAATATACTTTGATTTAATTGTACCTTATAGCAAACTATAGCTATTTTCGCCACTCTCCTTGGTGGAATCTCGCTGGCCACTCTCGTTTGGTGGCAGTCTCACTCGCCTCTCTCGCTTTTAATACAAACACAAATGTATAAAATGTGTTTGTATTTGTTTAAAGCAAGAGGAAATTATATAAATACGTATATTTTCGTTCCTCTCTCTCCCCTCTCCCAGATCTCGTTCGCCACTCTCCCTAATCTCGCTCACCACCCTCGCCTCTCTCGCTTATACAAATAGAAAGGAATGTATAAATTGTGTTTCTGTTTGTATAAAATGAGAGAATTGAATATACACATGCAAATACATATATTTTCGTCCTATACACTTATAATTATACAATAAAAATACTCCCCTGCCCAGTTTCTTTTGCCTTTCTCTCTTTCTCATTTTATACAATTTCAGATTGTATATAATTTCTCTATTTCTCGTTTTATACAATTCGATTCAATTGTATACTCCCTGCCCGAGTCTCTTTTGCCTTTCTCTCTTTGTCATTTTATACAAATTCAAATTGTATATATCGTCCTATACACTTAAAAATATACAATACAAATATTTCTCTGAAGTCTCTTTTGCCTTTCTCTCTTTCTCATTTTATACAAATTCAAATTGTATATAATTTATCCCTTTCTCGATTTATACAATTTGCTTCAATTGTATATGTATAACAAATTATATATATGTTTGCTATGAAACGCAATTGTGCAAACTTTGCTATAGCATACAGATATGAATTTTGTGTTTGCTATATGTGAAAGTTATCCTATTTCTAATTATATATTTATACTTTTACTTGAAAAAAAACTTAATAAATATTATAAAGATAATTTTATTTGTGGATTTGATTAACAAGTAGTAACATTAACATTATGTAATATTGTTTTTTCGATATTTATGATAATATTTTTAAATTATAATTTAATTTAATAATTATAAAAAATATAATTTTTTGTAAAAGTGGGCTGGCCCGGCAAACCCGTAGCCCACGTACTCGTGGGTTGGGCCGACCATTTTCTAGCCCAAGTCAAAAATAGGCTAGCCCAGCCTGGCCTGTAAAATGTCAAAATCTGTATGAGTTAGTCCGGATGGGGTGGGATAACTCATATTGATAACTCTAAGTTAATTATACAACTGCAGATATAAAAGTCTACATTTATACGAACACTAACTTATATAGTAACTAACTCCACATAAACTACAACTATCAATGAATTATACATATTCAAATCGCAATTCAACTAAAACTAATTTATACAATTTTACAAATCTAAATAACTTTATACAAACTAAATTATACAAAAATTAACTTTATACTATTAAACACTGAAACAACTAAGTTATACATCTACAGATGTAAAAGTTTACATTTCTATGAACACTAACTTATACAGTCACTAACTACACATAAACTACAACTATCAATGAATTATACATATTCAAATCACAATTCAACTAAACTAATTTATACAATTTTACAAATCTAAATCACTCTATACAAACTAACTTTAGAGGAAACAATTGAAACATACATTCAGTCAAAGCTTCGATTACTGATTAAGATTTGAATTTCGATTAAACAATTTATACAATTGAAGCAATTTCTTTGATCTAAATATCAATCGATTCAACGGAATCTCCAGAGCATCAAACAGAAAAGAGATGAAATTATATACCTAAACCAAATCGATTCATTGTATTATGTACCTGTTATGTAAACAGTGGTGAAATAAACGTTGATTGACGATCTCAGAAAAAAATTGAATTGTCGGCGACGATTTGGGATCCGAGGTACTCAATTTTGTTGCAGAAGGAAGGAACTCAATTCTGTTCCAGAACGGGTATGATTTATAACGAGCGTGAATTAAGGATATTTTCCCTCTGAGATTACCGTTATTTACTTTAAAAAAAATTAAATTGCTTTTGTATAATCTATTACATCTGTAGCTACTAGCTACTGTATGTAATTATGAAACTTTCGCTAAATTGAATAATAACTATAATTATAGTGGCTATTTATGAAAGTTTCCCTTAAATCAATCCTAACATAATTTAGAATGGAAACTAATTATTTAATCAAAAAATATGATTTTGGTAAAAAAAAAACTAATTAATTGGTGATCTACCAGAGAAAAAAGAAAAGAAACAGTTATTATTTTCTCAAGTTTGTCTTTTTAGATGATCTTTTGAGCAATTAATACTTAAAATCAATTCTAAAACATTTGTAGCATATATTTAGTTCCTTGATGAACTAAGATAGCCTTAATATCGAGAAAAAAGTATTTTGATAGCATTTTGACCCGTTTATTAGCAAATTGCGTCAAGTGGGTCAAAAGGATGAGCAACCCTAGTTGCTGGCGAAATCTAGTGTCGTACCCCTATTTCGAATCGGTTGAAAACAGTTCACAATATAATATGGCTGACAATTTGATTTTTTGAAAAATCATTTGTTTTAGAGCCGTTACCTAAGTTTTAAGGAAAATATTAGGAAAACCCTTTTTTAATATGTAAAATGTAAACTCTATTTTTGATTTGCGAAACCCGTGAGATTCTGATTAAGGTTTTTGATTACTCGAGGGGAAGGTGTTAAGCACCCCTCAGAACCTATCCGAAGATAGTCCTTAAACTCAATTTAATAAAATATAATTAGAAAACTTGTTTATTTATTTTCTTTTAAAAAAATGCCAAGTTAAATTTTATTAGCTTTTTTTTTAAAAAAAAAAGTAAAACACAAGGTACAACATATATATGTCCATTAAATAAATTAATATTAGTATGTTTATTATACGATAAGAAAAGAAATGAAAGCGCTAAGAATGTATGACAATTTTATGTTAAAAGAGTAGAGATGTGTCTTATATAAATATATTCAAAATAAATGTTGAGAATATAAAATTGTTATTTTTACTATAGATTGAAGACGTAAAAGAAAATAAATAAAAAATTGGTTGTAAATATGTAGTGAAAAATATGCATATTAAAATGTAGAGATATATAAATTATAAAGAAAATAAGTAACATTTGTAAAAAAAAGCGATAGTGGATATTTAAAAAAATATATGAAGTGTAACAAAATAATAAGTTACGGATAGAGAAAACTAAAAATATAGAATTTGTATCTTTCTGCGCATATATATATGTATGTACCTTGTATTTTGAACCCATTGACATATCTAAAATCCTTGAAAATAGCATGTTAAGATATTGAAATATTTTAGTAAGCATTTGATTAAAAAAAACTATAGCAAGTATATATTTATTAAAGGAGTGATGTGAAGAATATAAAATGGGCCTAACTCCGAGCGAACAACTTAAGCCAAACATTCCTTTTAAAATAGAGGATCAATAATTCTGACAAAACCTTAATACTTGTTTTCCCTTCTTAGAGATAGTACTCTTTTAGTCCCTCAAACTAATGTTTTAGCTTCAAAATATGAACTTATAGGCCCTAAGAGAAATAGGTTTTAAACTAAGAAAAGTTGCACATTTTACACTATAAAATCTGCAGAAATGAGGCTGTTAAAAGCTGCGTTTTTATCTTTTAAAAATCTGTATTTTTCAAGCTTAAATTTTGTATTTTGCAAAGCCCACAAAAGGGCGTTTGAGCTTCAAAACCTGCAGTTTTACACTCAAACTATGTATATTTTGAGTCCAAAATCTGCACCTTTTGAGCTCACAAAGCTGCATTTTTTATAAGACTCAATATACAGCTCTTAAGCCGTCAAGAAAGTGACATATTTAGTCACAAAAATCTGCATTTTTAAGTTCTAAAATAAATCTGCTTGATAGAGCATGCCGGAACTGCATTTTTTACGCTAAAACCTGCAACTCCTAAAGCTAAAAATCTGCACTTTTTATCCTTAAGAATCTACTTAGTGGAGCATATCGAAAGCAACATGTTCACACTAAAATCTGCAACTTTTAAAGCTAAAAAAAACCTGCACTTTTTATCCTTAAAAATCTGCTTAGTAGAGCATGTTGAAAGCAACATGTTCATACTAAAAGATCTGCTATTTTTATGTTAAAAATCTGTGTTGCTAGGCCTTGTTTTACCTCTCAAAGATCTGCAATTTGCAAACTTAAACCTGCATATTTTGAACCCAAAAATCTGCATCATTAGTATTTTTTGTTCTAAAATTACACATTTCTGCACTAAAAAATCTGCGCTAAAGCTGTTGTAGAGCTGCAGATTTTAGCACTCAAAATATGCAATTTTTACACTTTAAACTAACAAAAAATAGATTGTGTCTTCAACCCAGAAAACTTGTAATTATTATACTCAAATTCTTCCTCTTTTGAACCCAAGATTCAGCACTTAAAAGTGCTGTACTTTTATCAGTAAAAATGTACCTTAAAAAAACCATACTTTAAACACTCCTTTGCAATTAAAATGTTAAGCAACAAATAGAACTTCACTAGTAAGTAAAGCTATAGGCTAAGTTTTTATACTAAACACAATATCTAAAAGGAAACAAGGTGGGCAACTACATCTTATCGTCGTTCTTGGTTGTTCCAAATCAAATGAAATAAATCAAGCATAAACATAAATACGAAAACATTTAATGGAAAATGTTAGTCAAAAATAGCAACATGTATACAAAGCACATGAAGATTTGAAGCGAGAAGGAATTGTGGGACACTATTGATGCGAAAATGGGCTGCTAGACGCGAGCTTATGCAACTAATGGTCGCTTCTCTGATTTGCAAAAACAGAGTCATATACTAACTCTAAAATGCGCTCCTGAATGTACATGTGACAAACAAAGAAGAAGTGGAATTAGCAAAATGGCCTTTAGATTTTATCAGAAGACATAAGAAAGAGTATGTAACATTTCGAAAATCCAAGAGGAGTCTTAAAACCTAACATAGGTGCCATGGGGTCTAAACACTGTTTTAAGACTTATTTTAATGAATATATGTCATTTAGGAAGTTTAAGAACCAAAACGTCTAAGAACGTCCATGACGTTTGGAAATTTGGTTCAAGGATGTACTAGCGTGCCTTAGCCTATTTTACTAGCTTTTAGGAGTTGAAATTCGTAAAAATAGGTGGAGGGGTAGTTAATAGGTGTTTAAGATGATTCTGGTCGAAACTTACGGGTACGACTCCCCAAGGACCAACCAAAGTCCCTTGAGGAGGACCCTAACACCTAAGAGGCAACACTGCTCGGACAATGTGCAAACCACAAAAGCCAAGGAACGGCTTGTGTGTGGATCGACGAGGCGTCGATGCCAGAAGTCGTCCCATACTTAGACAAAATGGGGAGGCCCTCACCTTCACAAGTATTTGACCAAAACGACGAGTGTGCAGGACAGAGGGGGGCCAAGTCGTCGACTCACAGGCGGCCCGTCGACGTGGTTCCGTCTATGAGGGTCAAAAGTTTCTACACATTTTAAGTTAGTTTCATTTAATTAGTTAGGGGTTAGGTGATCAATTAGGGATTTAAGGGAATCTAATTAAGTTAATTAATCCCCAATATACAACCCTCATTAGTCTAAACACAACTCACAAAATAAACTTTCTTCCTTCTCTCTTCTTTCTCTCTCTATTGGAAGACACCATTGAAGACAAGCTAGGGGGAGGTTTTGGAGATGGAAAGGGACGATTTCACCATCAAATATTCATCAAACATTGAGGTTTGGGATCTAATTCACCTTTGAGACTTCTTTCCTCAAAGGTCTCCTTCAAAGTATTTCTAAAAGTTGGGTTTTCAAGTGGGTTTCATTCAATTACGAATTTGATGTTATGAACTGAATTGCTTATGGTTCTTTAGGATATAATGAATATATTAACATGTATATTAACTTGATTATGATAATTTGTGATGGTTTGATCTAAATAGAAGAACATGATCCTTAACCCTTAACATTAGGTTTGATCTTGATGTGAATTAGGTTGTGATTGATTCAATTCACTTGACTATTGGTTAAATCACTCTCAGATGATTTTGTTACACTTATCATGAAAAATTTAGGATGATTTGTAGCCTTTCATACTAGTTCTTGAGAAGTGATCTAGGTTATGAGAATTGACCTAAGTATCTTGTCTTAAGCTTTGATTTAGTATTGAATTATGATGTAGTGACTCTTCTAGCCTTTTTATCATGTTGATTATTGAATTATTATGTGGTACATCTAAATTGGATTGAATTGAGGGTTTATGGTAAGGCCTAAATGATGAACTATGAAGGAGACTTGGTAAGTCTTATTATCTCTATCTTAACTTCCAATTGTGATTAATTGTGGTTAAGTCATGATGTTATATTGGAGTATGGCTTGTACTAGGATTGATAGGATGATATGATGTTGAATTGAAATGTCTTGACTATGTTGTGAGGTTGATTAAGGTGTATGTGTTATAAGGATGGTGATGACTATCAATGGGCATTATTATGATACGAAATGCTAATGTACTAACCTCACTTTTATGAATTGTAATGAAAGGACTTATACTCATACAATTCTTATTGAGCTATTGATGATGATGATTATACAAGGGGTAAAACCTATGACCCAAACTAAATTATGATTTATAATTAAAGGCTTAAAGACATTTTAAAAAAGGGACTCTAGCTTAGCACCGAGTGAACTAGATTGAGGAGTGTCCCTTCCCACAGAGGGAAAGTAGGAGCACTTAAGTACTCTTGAGATTGGAGACTACAATGCATGGAGCATAAAGAGGGTCCCAACTACATCTCCTAGTTCTTGAACTATGTTGCCCCCATAAGAATACTAGCTAGTGGATCCACGTAGTTGTTATGTTTTATGTTTTGGTACTACCTTGGCAAGTAGTCTGCCTTCCTTCGATGTAGGGTTTTATGACACCGGATTCCACACTAGTTCATGTGGTCTATGTCGGTTAGAGAAAGATCTTCCCAAAAGGTAAAATGAATAAGAGGATTGAACTCTAACTAGGATAACCTAAGGAGTCTAACTTAGTCTAGGTAGGGGTATGGGTATCTACCTAAGCATTCCACTAGTTAGCCTCGAGGGGAGTCTTAGGAGGAGGTTCTTATGTATATTTATGTTTGTGATGATATATGACATGTATATGATGAACTTGCACATTGTTGATGCTATATGTTGATTAGTTCACTTATGAGTATGTGTTGGGTTATATTGTTAAAGTAATATGAAATGTATGTCTAAATGTCATGTTATGTGAAGTAGGGTGTTAGTCATGATTCTTGTTGGGTTGCTTTATTGAGTAAGGTTATGGGAATTTTCTTGATCATTGCACTTGTTGACTTCATAGGAGTTTATGGGTAATTGTCTTGCTTCTTTATAATGAAATGTACTCTTATTCATGATTATGGTTAAATATGACTTGGGGAAGGAGTTAATTGACTATGTATCTATCTACATGATGTGAAGGGTTGACTTGACTAGACTTGAAAATTGTTGTATTTTGAGGAGCATGCCTATGACTTAATAATTATGAAATGTTGATTGGTATGGTCTTGTTGAATGTGCATAATGGTTTATAAGGGAAAAATGCATATGTTTATAAAATGTTCCTTTTTAGCATATTTTCATCATATATGTGCATGTGGTCTCATACTTAGTACAAGTGGCGTACTAACCCCATTTTCTTCCTTTTTCCCAAACGTTTTAGGTTTCGATCGTTGAAGGCTCATTCGAGACGACTTGAAGAAGGCTTGAATAATCTCTATCATCCAAGTGGGTAGGTCATCACTTTCCGAGGGCGATACCAATATCTTGCTTAAGGAGTTGCTTTGTTTTTCTAAGACTCTTATTAAGTTCAATCCACTTCCATTTGAGTATGATTTGTATAAGCCTATATGTGGCTTCTTTACATTGATGTAGGGCAATGCCCAAATTGCTATGATCATTTAGATGGTATGAGATGAGACAATCTTTGAGACTATTTTATATCTTATATATGTATGTGCAATAAAACTAGAAGGCTATATAACCTTCCTATACGAACGGTCTATTTATACTCGATATATATAATTATGTGTATGTAAAGGTCTATGTAAACCTCCAAGTAGAAGTAATAAAAGTTTTAAATTTTTCGCTAAATTCGACTTATGAATGTGATGATGTAAACTAAGAGGCTAGTCCTAGTCCTCAAAGAGGAGGACAACGCCGGTTATGTCTAGGGGGTAAACCCGGATGTGACAAAGTACCATATAGTCATAGGCGCACTTTAAAAAACACATAAACAACAACATAATATTATTCTGGCAGTGCCTTGATGACATTTAATCAATTAGTACACAAAACTTTGATCCGTTACGAATCGACCTTAAGATACAATTCAAAAGAGCATATTAAAATTGGTTGGATAGTTATATCGATGTTCAAGTTTTACAGTGATTCCATAATTAGTTGTTGATCATGCTTAAAAATAGATTTCATACTTCATGTAACTTATTCAGATTAATATGCGATCATGGGGAGGGGCTGCTTGAGTATATGTAGAGAATAGACATTGATCAACCTCAAGCATAAAGGATTAGAATTAGCAAAAGCATTTTATAATAGGCTGCAGCTAAAATATTTTTTGCCAAAGATGTAGTGTTACTGTTCTGTTCATTATAAAGGCAGCAGAACCTGTTACAAGCTCTTCATGAAAAGATTAACCAAAGTGCAAGCAATTCAAATCAAGATAGTGAAACATCTTGCGAAATCCATATGTATAACTCAAAATCAATAACCTGGACAAGCTCTATGTTTGCAAAACCGATTTAACTCGAATTTATATTAAAAGCACACAAAGATGCAGATTTCCACATCTTAGCAAGCAACGAAGTCATAACATTCGGTAGCTAAAAATGACTCTAAAGAGGAACAAAATGAGCATCCCTGTTCAACACATTCAACTAAAGTTTATACCACATTAGAAAATATATATAAGTGGAAATAAACAAGAACCAATTTTGAGCTCAAAAACTCTTAAAACTTCATTAGAAATAGGTTCGAAACGATCACAATTCTTAAGTTTTTAAACATAAGCTAACACAACATAAGATCTTAAACAAAAAAAAAATAGAATGAGATCAAGACATCAAAGAGATCAAAGTTATGCTAGAAGAATAATTCATATCATTCTGAAAACAGTAAAAATATAATTTTATCATGCTAGACGAGGAACTTACTAAAGCTAAACTTTACAAGCAATAACATAGAACTATGAAGTAATACACAAGCCACAATTTTTAACAGGGGGTTCAAACTTAACAACACTGATACACAAATTCACAGCAACTGAAACAATACCATATACGAAAAGTGAAAAGGACACGGGGGAAAATCATATTGACGAAAGTAAAACTAAACCTTATTTTCTATCGATAAACAAACATAGTGGATAAATAAATAAAAATTGAGGTTTGGAAAATATTTTACCTTGTGTTGGGCAGCAAACTAAAGCTTTGACAATAAGAGATTCCAACTTCAACCTTACTCAAACTTGATTTCAAAATCAAAAACGGAAAGACGAAAGAGTATAGAAATTTTCAGAAATCTAATGCTTGAAATGTATCTTATCCCTCGTTTCTATCATTCTCCCCCCTCCTCTGTTCTGCCCTAGATTTTGTTTGGATGTCGTTTGCCTTTTATATGCGACATTGGACTTCAAAGTCGTATTTGAATTCCAAAAGCTGCTAGAAACAAAGAACTGCAACAAAAATTGAATCTACATCAACTTTTTCAGATTTTTAGAGCCTTTGGGACAAGGCATATGCGGCATAGGGACCGTTGGAAATTATAGTTTTCCGATAATCCATGGCCATTCTTCAATGGGAGAAGGATCAAAAGGTATGGGGAAGGAGGAGAAGCTGAAGAAGATGGTTGGACAAGACTTGAAGACATGACTTGTCACGCCGTGAGCTACCCCCGAGACACGGACACGGAACCTAGGTCCACAAGTGATCCCAAGCTAACCCTGATTGCATGATCATGAGCATACTAAAATAATAAACTGTTGCGGAGCTAAATCATAATTAAATCTGAAAAGATGGGGAATACCCATATTCTATAACTGAGATATTTGAAAACTACGAGTTTAATACGAAGTAAATATTAACTCAATACTAAGCTGAATCTTAACCATGTCTGAAAATAGCCTCTAAACTTGACTAGAAATGCTGGGACAAGCCCCAGCTAAATCTAGCAAAAACTGAAACTAAATGACGAAAGACTGAAATGAAACTCATGAATGTTGTCCTCGGAGAATGAGGACTCACCACTGAACCTGCTGAACTAGAGATCGAAAATCGATCTATGTGTGATCTGGATGCTGAGAACCTGAACCTACATCACGAGAAGATGTAGAGCATGTATGCATCAGTACTTGAAAGGTACTGAACATGTAGGATAGAGTAAAGCTGAAATAAAACATAACTGAACAACAAAATAGCAAGTATAATAATCTGACATGATAAACTGAATTATGAGCTAACTGGATGCAATGACCAATTTATAACATGCTAAAATTGAATGCTTAATATACTGATAAATGGTCAATGGAGAGAGTTTGACTGATATGTGAGAGATACAAATAATCGATAATAAAATCACATGAGCTAAATGTGGAGTCTGATTTATATGCCCTATCGAGAGGACCCAATATACCCTGCCAAAGGTATAAAGGCATGTTTGCGTGATCACTAAACTGATTGCCCACAGAGGGGACTTACAACCTACTTGGCTTGTAGTTCTGGGACTATTTGGGTATGCTGAACCCTAGTCCAACTCGGTATTATGCTACTCTCAATGAATTCTGTAAATTTACTATTTATGTCTGAATTTCTGTAAATACTGCATAGCTCAAAACTGAACATGCAAACTGAGAATGCAACAATTAATCTGGTAATTATGCATTTATAACTGAGGCATGTATATTTGAAATATCTGACCTAGCATGTGTAATTCAAGAACTAAAGAAATACAAAGCTAGGGTTCTGAAATTCATGCGATAATCTGAGTAATAACAAGATAATCTGATTTGGAACATGTATTTAATAGGTTCATGAAATTCTATCAAAGTTCTAGAAACCCTAGGTTTAATTATGATAAGAGAATCAAGAATTTGACTGAAAACTAGGGACTCAATGGGTGAAAGGAACCCACTAGTCAAAACCACATACCTGGTGATGAAATCCACGAAAAAATACCTAAGTATCGAGGCTGAAACTGCTGGAGCTTGTTGCGTTCTTGAACTAATGTTCTTGCGCTTTTTCTCTTCTCTTGCTTCTAATTTTCTAGGTTTTAATTTAATGATTTGACTTGGATATGTTTTAATTTGTGATTCTAGGATTAAACTGACTAAAATATGATGATTTAGGGTAAAAAAAAGATGTAATTTAGGGATTAAACGGAGTGGGAAAGGTCCAAAAGACCTCTGGTAAAGTTACTGTCGGGCCAAATGACGGCCAGAACTGACGGTTCGTCGTCTGCCCGACGCCCCGTCGTTGGGTCCGTCGTCATGGCCCGTTCGACAGGCTTTTACTAAAATGGGCGTAATGTTTTACTCGGAGGTCTGATTTAGCAAGGTCGTTAGGTATGGAAAGATAATTCAATTATCTATATTTGGTAGGTCATGGGACACCTAATTCATTTTGTACTAAGTGTTGTGACCATTTGAAGTTGACCCAACTATATTTCCCCTCAACTGTCTACAAATTTTCCATCTACGGTCAGAACTACGGATCGTAGGTCCACCTACAGACCGTACTGGTCATGCGTAGCTCTTTTCAGAGAGTGGGTGAAAGGAGTCTTGATCGACAGTCATGGACTACAGACTGTAAGTCCGTCTGTCCTCCAAAACTTAACCAATTTTTTTGAGCTGAAATTTTTGGGAGTTTTTGATCCCATCGACGGTTGTGCAGGACGGACCGTGATTCAGGCTACGGTCTATCGATCCACCGTTGGTAGCACTTGCAAATTTTTCTGAAAAACTAATTTTTTGTCTGTTTTGGCTACGGGGTGTTACATTATCTCCCCCTTGGGAACATTCGTCCTCGAATGAAGACTAAACTAGCTGAAATAGAGGGAGAGAGCTGAAAACCCCACCACTAAACACTAAGAACTAAGTTTCTGACTGAATTAAGTTTTGAGTACATGCAATTACGCTGAAAATGCAAGTACAAACTGAGGGAACATGATTCCAAAACTGAATTTACGCATGAATGACTGTAAAACTGAAGAGGAACTATTACCTCCCTCTATGGACTGACTCCTCCACAAAACCTTGACTGAAGCGATTTCTTTGTTTCTCAACCTTCTAACCTGACGGTCAAGAATCTCAACTGGTACATCCTCATAATAAAGACTATCTTTCACCGCCACACTCTCTAAAGGCACTACAGAGGATGCATCACCCACACACTTCTTCAAGAGTGAGATATGGAAGATCGGATGCATTGCTGCTAATTCTGCTAGAAACTCTAACTCATATCCCACCTTGCCAACCCTTTTCAAGATCTTGTAAGGGCCTACATATCTATGAATGAGCTTCCCTTTCTTTCTAAATCTCATCACCCCTTTCATAGGTGAGACTTTCAAAAAACTCAATCATCAACTTGGAACTCTATTTCCCTTCTCCTTACATCTGCATAAGATTTTTGACAACTTTGGGTTGTCTTAAGTCTATCTCTAATGAGTTGCACTTTCTCCATAGCATAAAGGACTGAATCTGGCCCTATCAAAGTTGTTTCACCTACTTTAAATCAACCAATAGTAGATCTACATCTATGCCCATATAAAGCCTCATAAAGGGCCATCTGAATGCTGGAATGGTAGCTATTATTATAGACAAACTCAATGAAAAAGGAAGGTGATCATCCCAAATACCTTCGAAATTGATCACATAAGCTCTTAACATATCCTCTAAAGTTTGAATGGTACGCTCTGCCTGCCCATCCATATGTGGATGAAATGATATACTAAGGTTAACTTGAGTGCCAAGACCTTTCTGAAATGACTTCCTGAAATGAGAGGTAAACTGAGGACCTCTATCTAAGATGATAGACAAAGGAACCCCATGCAACCTAACAATTTCATTGATGGAAAGCTTGGCATAGTCCTCCGTCGAATCTGTAGTCTTGACCACTAAAAAGCGATAAGACTTAGTCACGCTATCAACTATCACCTAAATGGAGTCGTGTTGTCTACGAGTACAAGGTAACCCTATGATGAAATCCATATTGATCACATCCCACTTCCAAGTAGGAATATCGATCTCTTGAATCATACCTCCTGATTTATGATGTTCTACCTTGACTTGCTGGAGATTGGGGAACTTACTCAAAAAATCTGCTATATCCCTCTTTATGTCATTCCACCAATAGACTTCTCGCAGATCGCGCTACATCTTAGTGGCACCTGGATGAATAGAATACCTAGAGTTATGGGATTCTGCAAGAATATGTTGTATCAACTCTCCCACATCAGGAACACACAATCCACCCTGGTAGCAAAGTACACCATCTCCCCCTTGGGAGAAAACCTGCACTCTGTGATTATGGACTGCACCCTTTAAGATCAAGCAAGATTGCATCATTGTCTTGATTTTCCTTAACCTCAACTATCAAAGACGATTCTGCCCCATTCTCAACTATTACACGACTGTCTAATATGATTATACGGCGAACTCCCAAGCGAGCAAGCCTGTGAACATCCTTCACTAGCTCCTTCCTTTCTTCCTCAACATGGGCTACACTACCCATAGATAATGTACTAAGAGCATCTACTACTACATTTGCCTTACCAGGATGGTAATACACACTCATATCATAATCCTTAAGGAACTGAAGTCATCTCCTCTGAGAAGATTCAACTCCTTCTGGGTGAACACATACTGAAGGATCTTATGGTCACTGAACACATCTACGTGAACACCAGACAAGTAGTGTCTCCAGATCTTGAGTGCAAACACCATTACTGCAAGCTCGAGGTCATGAGTTGGATAGTTCTTCTCATGAACCTTAAGTTGTCTAGAGGCATAAGCTATCACCTTACCTCTCTACATCAACACATAAACTAGGCCAACTCTAGATGCATCACAATAGATCACATAGCCATCTGAACCTTCTGGTAGAGTCAAGACAAGAGCTGTAGTAAATCTGGTTTTAAATTCTGTGAAGCTTTTCTCACAATCATCTGACCATTGGAACTTGACCATCTTCTGAGTCAACTTAGTCAATGGTGAGGCTATGGATGAAAATCCTTCCACGAACCTTCTATAATAACCTGCTTGAACCTAAGAAACATTTGATATCTGTAGTCGAGGTAGGTCTGGGCCACTGTTTCACTGCTTCTATCTTCTGTGAATCCACTCGGATCCCTTCGCTAGATACAATGTGACCAAGGAAAGCAACGGATTGCAACCAGAAGTCACATTTGCTGAACTTAGCGAATAACTAGCGATCCTTGAGAGTCTGCAGAATGATTTTTAAACGACTTGCATGTTCTTCCTCACTCCTAGAGTAAATGAGGATATCCTCAATAAAGAAAATAACAAACAAGTCCAAGTACTGTTTGAACACTCTGTTCATCAAATCCATGAAAGCTGCAGGAGAATTAGTTAGTCCAAATGACATAACTATAAATTCACAATGACCATACCGAGTTCTGAAGGTTGTTTTCAGAATGTCACTATCTCTGACTCTAAGCTGATGATAACCCGATCTGAGGTCTATCTTTGAAAAATGGCTAGAACCCTGAAGTTGGTCGAACAAGTCATCAATCATGGGTATGGGATACTTATTCTTGATTGTGACCATGTTCAATTGTCTATACTCAATGCGCATTTTAAGAGAACCATCTTTTTGGCCTTAAGGAAATAAATAAATCAATCCATAGGCGTTAAACTACTACCTTTCCATTCTATGATTGGTTCATCTGGAAACTGAAAATGAACAATCCTAGTTCTATAATCGACTGAGGCATAACATGACTGTAACCAATCCATGCCTAGAATGACATCAAACTCTACCATTTCTAACTCTACTAGATCTGCTGAGGTGGTTTTCTGAGAGACTGTGACAGGGCAATTTTTGTATATTTGTCTAGCTATGACTGGGTCACGGACTGGAATAGAGATTGATAAAGGTTCTGAGAGAGTTTCTGGACTAACACTGAATTGGACTGCGATAGTGAGTTATAAAAAAGAAAGTCATGTCTGTTGTCTTTCCACTGAGTGAACCATATGTGAGTCATATGCTTGAGTTTGTAGGATGCCAATCTCACCTATCACTACCAGTTACTGACATCACACCATAAATTTTCTTGACCTTATCAATGAACTTCTGTGGGTCCTTACCAACTTGCTACCCCAAAAACTTAGGCGGATTCATCCTAACAAAATCACAAACTATGTTCTGCTTGGTCATACTCTGAGACAAAAGCTGAATTGGCGTTCTGAAACTCTGCATTTAAACTTTCTTATCTGGTACTAGAGGAACTGCGTTAGCATTGCGTCCATTAGTATTCCATGCCTAAGCTCTACGAGAAAGCATGATCTTAAGCGCACAACATCAAGTTAGAATGGAATTTGATCATACCTTACGCACGATAAGAGTAACAAGAAAGTGAAGTTTTTTCCTAAACATTTCATAGCCTCCCTCTCATTATATGTGGTGCACTTCACACCCATGAAAAGGACAATACTTAGTGCGGCTTTTTCAAACATCCTAGGACTCTTGAACCTAGTGCTATGATACCAAGTTTTGTCACGCCTCGAGCTACCCTCGAGACGCGGACACGGAACCTTGGACCATAAGTGATCCCAAGCTATCCCTGCTGGCATGATCACGAGCATACTAAAGATAATAAATTATTGCGAAAGCTAAATCATAATTAAATCTGAAAAGATGGGGAACACTCATATTCTATAACTGAGATATTTGAAAACAATGAGTTTAATACAAAAAAAATATTAACTCTATACTAAGCTAAATCTAACTATGTCTGAAAATAGACTCTAAACTGGACTAGAAATACTGGGACAAGCCTCAGCTAAATCTAGCAAAAACTACAATTAAATGACTAAAGACTGAAATGAAAATCATGACTGTTGTCCTGGGAGAATGAGGACTCATCACTGAATCTGCTGAACTGGAGATCAGATATTGATCTATGCGTGATCTGGATTCTGAGAACCTCAACCTACATCACGAGAAGATGTAGTGCACGTATCCTTTAGTACTTGAAAGGTACTGAGCGTGTAGGATAGAGTAAAGCTGAAATGAAACATAACTGAACAAGGAAAATAGCAAGTATAATAATCTGACATGATAAACTGAATTCTGAGCTAACTGGATGCAATGACCAATTATTAATATGCTAAAACTGAATACTGAATATACTAATAAATGGTTAATGCAGAGAGTTTGACTGATTTGTGGGATCTACAAATAACCGATAATAAAACCACATGAGCTAAATTTGGAGTCCGATGTATACACTCCATCGAGAGGAACCAATATGCCCTGCCAAAGATATAAAGGCATGCTGGCGTGATCACTAAACTGATTGCCCACAGAGGGGACTTGCAACCTACTTGGCTAGTAGTTCTGGAACTATTTCGATTCGTCGAACCCTAGTCCAACTTGGTATTATGCTACTCCTAATGAATTTTGTAAATTTACTATTTACGTTTGAATTTTTGTAAAATACTGGATAGCTCGAAACTGAATATGAAAACTGAGAATGCAACAATTAATCGGGTTATCATGCATTTATAACTGAGGCATGTATATCTAAAGCGTCTGAAATATTTGACCAAGAATGTGTAATTCAAGAACTAAATAAATATAAATCTAGGGTTCTGAAATTCATGCTATAATCTGAGTATTAACATGATAATCTGATTTGGAACATGTATTTAATAGGTTCAAGAAGTTCTATCAATGTTCTAGAAACCATAAGTTTAATCATGATAAGAGATTCAAGAATCTGACTGAAAACTAGAAACCCAATGGGTGAAAGGAACCCAGTAGTGAAATCCCACATACATGGTGATGAAATCCATGGAAAAATAATTAAGTTTTGAGGATGGAACTGTTGGAGCTTGTTGCATTCTTAAACTAGGGTTCTTGAGCTTTTTCTCCTTTCTTGCTTCTAATTTTCTAGGTTTTGATTTAATGATTTGACTTGGATATGTTTTTAGCCTTAAATTGATTAAAATATTATGATATAGGGTCAAAAAGACGTAACTTCGGGTTTAAGCGGAGTGGAAAAGGTCCGAAAGACCCTTGGGAAAGTTTCTGTCGGGCCAAACGATGGCCAGGACTAACAATCTGGCATCTGCGCGACGCCCCGTCGTTGGGTCCGTCGTTAGGGCCTGTTCGACAGGCCCTTACTAAAATGGTCATAACGTTTTACTCGGAGGTGTGATTTTAGAAAGGTCGGTGGCTATGGAAAGATAATTTAATTATCTATCTGTGGGTACATTATGAGACACCTAATTCATTTTGTACTAAGAGTTATGACCATTTAAAGTTGACCCAACTGCATTTCCCCTTAAATGTCTGCAAATTTTCCATCTATGGTCATACGTACGGACCGTGTTGGTCATCCATAGCTCTTGTCAGAGAGTGGGTGAAGGGAGTCTTGATTGACGGTCATGGACTATGCACCGTCGTCTGACCTACGGATCGTAAGTCCTTCCGTCGTCTAAGACTTAACCAATTTTTCTAGGCTGAGATTTTTGGGAGTTTCTGATCCCACCGACGGTTGTGCACGACGGATCGTGGTCCAGGATATGGTTCGTCGATGCCACCATTGGTAGCACTTGCAGATTTTTCTAAAAAAACTAATTTTTGGTCTGTTTTGGCTACTGGTGTTACATGACCACAAGAAATTGCCATTTTTCGGCAGTCCGAAGTTGATGGGAAGGGGAGGCGCTTTGGGAAGAGTCATATGGGGAAGATGAGAATTTGGGGAAAGTGAAGCGTCCTATGTGGCATACACGGATTCGCTGGTTAAAGGAGATATGAATTGCCAAGATTGCCCAAATTAAAATCATTTAAATTATAACCTCTTCTTTATTGAATTGTCATAATTTATTTAATTAAAAATGATTATTTTACAAGATTAGCTTATTTGATAAAATTATTTACTATTAAAATTAAATTAATATAAATTAGTAACTCATTAATTAATTAAGATTTCAAATTTTAATAAATGTAAGATATCTAATGTGAAAGAAATTATATTTTAAAAAAAATAGATTCAATTCTTAAGAACGACATTTATTTTTGAAATAAAATAAATGAGGAAGTAAGTAGTAATATATATAATATATTTAATTTTTATAAGAAACGACATTAATAAAATATATTCATCAAGTAAAAATAAATAATTAAACAATCTTTTTCATATTCTTATAAAATTTCACAACACATATTATTGTTTTTATTATGTGGGAAGCTAAAATTGGATGTCAACGGCTTGCCCCTTTCTTTTTCCATGGAAGAGAGTAAAGAAGACATGGACAAAGAAATATTGACACAATCCAATTTTATGCGATTCACTAAATTTATTTAGAGAAATAACTTGGCAAGAATGTTTATGGGGTTATGACCGAACTCTAGCTTTCGAGCTGCCTACATATATATGGTTTCATGAGAAATTAGGCTATATGTAGTTCGGGAGTGCATAAACATAGAAAATTTTGTTCAAACAAAATTTTCCCTAGTATTAAATTATGGTAATACTGAAATATTTAGGTGGTGAGGTGTGCAAAGATTAGCACGACTAAAGGGACGAGATATAATTCTTAAAGTATGTGATTGAGAAATGCTCTGCGGCAGCTTCTATTGAAGACTTATAGTAGCGGATGAATTTTCTAAAATGCCGCAATGTCGAGTTATAATGAACTGAGAGCTGAGAGAGCTTTAAGTAGGATTGAAATCTGAACTTTTGAAAATCGAGTCGAGTTGAGTTTTGAAAGTGAATTTTTGACATAGCTAGTGATGCTTGACATTGCACTAACTTTCCCTAGTTTGCTGCTGAGAGGGAGTTCCTCGTTGTAATGTGTTATCCTGCAAAGTACGTAAGAAGGTGAAAAGTACCTGTTGCAGTTTTAAAATTATAAATTGAAATTCTAGTGTATAGAGTAGAGTGTATATATTCAAACTATTGTTGATGTCTATTGTGCTGTAGGTAAAGTAACTTGTAATGTAGAGGCCCTCGGCTGGAGGGGCTATTGTAATGTAAAGGTCGCATCTAACTGTGTAAAATAATTTGAAATGCAGAGGCCCTCGACTGGCGGGGTTGTTGTAATGTAAAGGTTGCATCTGTCTGCGTAAAATAACTTGTAATGAAGAGGCCCTCGATTGCCGGGGTTGTTGTAATGTAAAGGCCGCATCTGACTGCGTAAAAATAACGTGTAATGTAGAGTCCCTCAACTGGCGGGGCTGTTGTAATGTAGAGTTGCATCTAACTGCATAAAACTTGTAAAATAACACTTGATTGTTAGCGTATGACAGATTTGCTACGCTTGCATGCCCCCGGTCGGTTGAGATTTGGTGATGTTGTTACGATGTTAGTCTCGATTGGTGGAGTTGTATGAAGTTTGCAATATACAGCCCCCATTTGGTGGAGCTTTGGTGACGTTGCTATGTACATTTTCAGTCGGAGGATCTTAACGAAGTTTGCTATATACAACCTCCAATCGGCAGAGTTTGAGTGATATTTGCTATGTACAACCCCAGGCTTGTGATGTTTGGCGTTGTTAGACGGTGGTCTCCGGTTGACGGAGTTGTTGATGAGGTTAGTTCACAAGATCCAATTGGTGGAGTTATTTTGATAGAAAGCTAACTGTCGTATTTTGCTACGAGGGCCCTATTTTCTTCAACATTTGATCCGAATCTTGTGCATACCTGCAAAAATTTAAATGAAATACTCTTATAAATGAGATTTGAAGTACCTCCAGAAATAAAGTAGGAAAAGAGTATTTTGGCTCATGATTGAGAGAAGTCGAATGGCGTTTCTGGTCATGCCCCGAGATTTCATGTTATTTTCTTTGATTCCTGTATTCCTATACTCAAAGAAAATTTTAGTTTGGAAGAGGGCGTTGATTTGTATCAACTCACGGACTGAAGCCTCGTCACTAGCCTCATTCGACACCTTGTTAGTCCCGCACGTAGTTTCTTAACCTAGACACTTGGTAGGTGGATGGGTGCAGAATTTTTTTTTGAAAAGAGTGGGAGAGATAGAATTATGTAATGCAATGACTGAGATTAACTCAAGATGCATACATATCCAAGTGGAATTAGGTCGTAACGTAGTTCGATTATAATAGGAAGGTGAAAATATGCAAGGGAAAAGTAAGAATATGTAATGCAATGACGGGGCCTGACTCAGGCTGCCTATGTATCCATGCAGAATTAGGTCAAGATGTAGTTCAGTACAACAGGGGAGAGTGAAAAATATGGAATGCAATGACCGATCCTGAATCAGGATGCCTACGTATCCAAGAGGAACCAGGTCAGGACGTAGTTCAAACTACAAAAGGAAAGTGAAAAATATGTAATGCAAGGGACCGAATCCAACAAAGATCGCCTACGAATCCCACCTAGGGAATTCAAGTCAAGTGTAGTTCCTTATACACGGAAATGATGATTTTGGATTTTCTAAGGGAGACCGAATTCGATGTGGGTTGCCTACGTATGTCACTGTGGGAAGTCAAGTCTAGATGTAATTTTGTTACATCAAAATGTGAAAGTACAAAATAAGTGCTAAGTTTGAGGTCTTTAGATGTAGTATTTCTTGATGGTGTCTGAACTGATCGGCTTTGTGCTGACTTTCCATCCATTCCTGCCAAGATTACTACTCATCCATAGAGTACCCTATGAATCATGTAGGGTCCGTGCCAGTTTGGTGCAAATTTCCCTTTGGCTTCTTCCTGGTGAGGAAAGATTTTCTTCAATACAAATTGCCTTGGTGTGAACTATCAAGGTTTGACTTTCTTGTTGAATGCTTTGGTCATTCTATTCTGATAGATTTGGCTCTGACAAACCGCATCCATCCTCTTTTCATCAATGAGCAATAATTGTTCATGACTAGTACGTATCCATTTTGTATCATCTAGACCAACCACTTGGATAATCCTTAAAGATGGTATTTCTACCTCAATAGGTATTACTGCTTCCGAACCATAAAACAACATAAAAGGAGTTTCCCTAGTTGATGTTCTGATCTTGGTGCAATAATTGAGTAAAGCATATGGTAGCTTGTCATGCCATTGTATGTGACTTGGATTTTATAAGACCCATGGAGCCTCCCGCATCAAATAGACATCGTTTCATCCTGGTGGTTATCAATTATTTTACCAAATGGGTCGAAGCTTCGACATTTAAGGTAGTGACTATTAGGGTAGTGGTAGACTTTGTTGGAAATAACATAGTTTGTCGGTTTGGATTTCCAGAATCAATCATAACAGATAATGCAGCCAACCTCAATAGCGATCTTATGAAGGAAAATTGTGAAAGGTTCAAGATTGCTCATCGGAATTCTATAGCTTACCGGCCACATATGAATGAAGTAGTAGAGGTTGCAAATAAGAATATCAAGAATATTTTAAGGAAAGTAGCAAGCGGCAAATGACCAAGTTGAACCCATTATGTTAAGCTCATTCGGTGAAACCCGTGTAAAATCTCCATGCACTTGACACTTATGACACTATTGCATATATCGGATGTTATCTCTCTTCATGGTCATCAAAAAAATGTCGCGCTTTTAAAATATTCTTTGACAAAGTGAACCCATTCATGTGAGTTACACATGTTCCTGTATTTCTTCCAAAATCCTTGTCGCTTATGCGACATCGACACACCGCAACAATCCTAAATCTGAAGTTCTCCTATAAGATTTCTCCGTTAGAGAAGAAATGATTGGCCATTCTCCTTAGAGTCCATTTATGTTTGCTTGTAGCATTTTCAAGATATTTTTGCGCTTTTATCAATCTTCTGATATCATAGTACTAGGTTTTCTCATTCGGTTCCTCATCTACATGAAAATAGTGTGCATGTTGATCATTTATCTCTACGTTGATAGGGTCGATATAACTCTTGTCTGAATGCTGAATCATTAAGGACAATGTTGCCAAAGCATCGACAAATTCATTTTGAGTTCCAGGGACATGCTTAAATAAGGTCATTTCAAACCACCTACTTAACTCCATTATGTAATGCAAATAAGGAAGAATCTTGACATTTTTAGTGGTCCATTCTCCTTGCATTAGGTGAACCAACAAGTAAGAATCTCCTATCACCAAGATTTCTTTGATATTCATGTCTATGGACATCCTGAGTCTGACAATATATGTTTCATTTTCCGCCCCAAGAGTTCTCAGATAGTAAATGACTTGCTCTCTTCTACCTCTCTCATCATGCTGCCCCAATACACATTCAAACGCGTTATCCATGACCGATAGATATAATAACAAAGGCTTTCCAGGATCTGGTGGGACCAACACTAATGGATTGGACAAGTAATCTTTGATTCTATCAAAAGCCCTTTGGTATTCCTCTGTCCATTTTGTGGTGGCATCTTTCTTCAGTAATTTAAATATGGGTCACAAATCACTATGGATTGAGCTATGAAGCGACTGATGTAATTAAGTCTTCCCAAGAAGCTCATCACGTCCTTCCTGGTCTTGGGTGGAGGTAGCTCTTGGATTGCCTTTATCTTTCACGGATCCAACTCTATGCCTTTTCTGCTAACGATGAATCCAAATAGCTTTCTCGGGGTACTCCAAATGCACAATTTGCAGGATTCAACTTCAGACTATACTTCTGCAACCTCTCAAAGAACTTTCGTAAGTCATCCAAGTGATTTGAACTTCTTTTGGATTTCATGACAACATCATCCACATACACTTCAATTTCCTTGTGGATCATGTCGTGAAAAAGGATAGTCATGGACCTTATGTAGGTTGCACCGCCAAGTTTTTTAGGCCAAATGGCATTACTCTATTGCAATATACTCCCCACGGAGTGATAAATGTTGTTTTCTCTACATCTTTTTCACCCATCAGAATTTGGTGATATCCTGCAAAGCAATTGACAAATGATTGTAACTCATGTTTCGCACAATTATCGATGAGTATATGAATATTGGTAGAGGAAAATCATCTTTGGGACTGGCTCTATTGAGGTCTCGATAGTCCACAAATATTCTGATCTTCCCATCCTTTTAGGCAATGGCACAATGTTGGTTAACCACGTGGGGTAATTTGTAACCTTTACAATGTTCGCCTCATTCTGCTTAGTTAACTACTCCTTGATCCTTAAACTCAAATCCGGCTTGAATTTTCTTGTTGTTTGCATAACGAGTAGACAAGTGGGATTAATAGGTAATTTATGTGAAACAATATCAATGCTTAATCTTGGCATGTCATCGTAATACCAAGCATATACTTCAAAATACTGCTTAAGCAACTCTATTAATTCTTGCTTTCTTTCAGCCTCCAAATGTATGCTGACTCGTGTTTCTTTCATGGTTTCTTCATCTACTAAGTTGAAAACCTGTGTTTCATACATAATGGGCCTCTTCTGACTTTCAACTTGCTCAAGCTCATGTGGTAGGTTCTCAAGCATCATGCTTTCATCATACTTTTCGTGATCTTGTTCATCGTTTTCACCTTGCTAGGTGGATTATTTACATGTCATAACTATTGAATGAGTATTTTTATTAATATAAGTACTGAAAAGTAAAACTAAATAGATATTTAAAATAGCACGAACATTTTAATGAAAATAAAAACTTTTTATTTCAAAGCATTCCAGCTTTTAGAAAAGGCGAGCAACAAAAGGTAAGGCATGATTCAAGCCTCAATTTGATCATGTGAATTGTAAAAATTGAGACTACTTTTCCACACTACAAGGACTCTGATTGAAATAGGGACGGGTTAATGGTCCAATTCTGCAAGATTTCTCCAGGTTTGGCATCACGAAAGGTCAATTTGCTGAGATTTATCTCTTCCTCTTCTCCAGTCATAGCCATGAACACATTGCTTATTCCTTCTACAATGTTGTCAATGCCAGCTTGATCTGGAAGCAAAGTTTATACTGGTATAAGATTGTATCTCTTTCCCCCTGGTGGTCTTTTCCCGAGGCAGGATCATATACAAGACCGTTGGAGCCTCTTTGATGATTCAGCTGGATTTGCTCAGCTATTCCATTGGACTTGGATCCAAGTCCGCTCTTCAGTTGATAACCATAATTTAACATCTCCAATGCAACCATTTTTGTTGCATTTGACAATTTCGCGTCGACTAGCTCTGCTTCCTTTATGACCCTTATGGCTTATATAATCTCCAAAGTATGTAAAGTGGCTCCATATAACTCATCGGTGATCGGGATAGAATTAACAGAATGAATGGAATGACTGTGCTCTCCATAGATGGTAACTTCTGTGCGACCCCATTCAAACTTCACATATTGATGGAATCGCTCTTGCCATATAAACCCATGATCTTTCTAGCAATAGTTGGATGGTACAACCATCACTTGAAATAGAATGGAGAATTCAGCAGGCCCAACTTGCAATGTGAGATAGATCTCTTCGATGACACATCTTTGCGCTTCATCAAAAGCTCTAACTTTCACACGTCTTTCCCTTATTTCTCCCATACTAACACCTAAATCTCTTTGAAAGCAATATGAATCACTTTGTTGTGACCAAACCCTTCTGCAGGCAACTGATCATCGTGGAAAGATATCTTGTTAGCTTCCACTATTCTTCCACTAGATGCACCTAAGGTTTCACTTGTGGTCTCTTTTGGAATGGTTACTCCACTTAACACCTCAATCAAAGAAATTCAATGGGATTCAGAACTCATAAGTAGAGACCAAATAAATATTTTGGTTGGCGTCTTCTTTAAGAGTTCTTCGACCAAATAGTCTTTAGACTGCATCTTCTTCCAAAATTCTGTGGCTTCAACATCAGTAGCATTCTTTTTTTTTATTTTGTTCTTTTCTGAGAACTCTTTGATTTAAATCCTCTGGGGCATAACATATCCCCGACCTAGTTATTCCTTGAGACATGGCAGTGTCGATCATATTGCCCTTGACGCCTACTTGATAGTCCCTAGGGACTGCTTTGCTGTCATACTCAGCCTTTCTAGCAGTTAGAGTAGTCACTACAATCTAG
This sequence comes from Solanum lycopersicum, assembly GCF_036512215.1. Taxonomy (NCBI): domain Eukaryota; kingdom Viridiplantae; phylum Streptophyta; class Magnoliopsida; order Solanales; family Solanaceae; genus Solanum; species Solanum lycopersicum. The sequence continues at coordinate 35,942,245 of NC_090802.1, forward strand.
GGAGATATGTTCGGATAGTCAGAGGTTCCCTTAGTTAAATGGTGATAACGGGTTGCATCGTAGATGTCATGGCGAGCTGCTCCACCCATGTCTGGACAGCAAGGACCCTCGTATTCTTCTTCTAGAGTAACCATGTTGAATTCCCAATTCTCATGGTTTGGCAAGGGATTGGTGTTCACATTCAGAGGTGCTGGAGTGCATTTGATTACTCCTATCCTAATCGAAGACTCGACCTTGTTTTTAAAACCATAACAATCTTTTGTGTCGTGCCATTGGACTCTCGAGTGGTAATCGCATCTCTTGTTTCCATCACAATTACGAGGGACTGGATCAGGAAGTTTCCTTTCAACTGGTTGTAGCACTCCCGCTGTCCTCAACATTTCAAACAATTGGGCATAAGTTTCAGCAATGGGTGTGTACGAGCGAGTATTTTTATCTTTTGGATTTGGACGCGATCTTTGTGCATATGCTGGTCTATTTTGGTGGATTGGTTCTTGGACAGACACATATGGTCTTGGAGGATTTTTGTATACTGGTGCTAGGGGTGGATTATAATGTGGTTGGGTATTATATATTGGGTATGGGGTGTAGGAAGTATGTGCAACAATCTGGGGATTGTTCGGGTATCGATAGGATGTTCCTCCTTGTTGGTAGGTGACAGCTGAAACATCCTCCCTTTTCTTCTTAATGGTGTTAATGGATCCCAATTGTATGGCTCTACTTGCATCCTTCAATGCGACCATAGATTGAATCTTCCTACATTTAACACCCTCTTCTATAAAGTACCCCATCTTGACCAGTTCTATAAACTTTTGGCCCATCATTGACATCATCTTGTCAAAGTAGACACCTTCTTTGGCTCGAATAAAGTACTTTGAGAGAACATTCTCATCTAGTGGGGGTTGCACCCTTGCCGCCTCAGTTCTCCAATGTTGTGCATATTCCTGGAAATTCTCATATGGCTTCTTCTGTATATTAGCCAATGAGAATCTGTCAGCCGTAATTTCAGTATTGAATTTGAAACGAGTCCTGAAGTCCTCGGCTATTTCCTACTAGTCACACCACTTGCGAGGGTCTTGGCGTGTCTACTAGTTCAATGCTTCTCCAGACTGACTGCGGATGAACAACTTCATCCTCATCTTCTCATTTCTTCGCACACCGACTAACTTGCCACAGTATGCCCTTAAGTGCGAGTGAGGGTCACCTTTTCCATCAAACATGTCAAACTTTCGTGGTTTGTACCCTGCCGGCATATCATTGTCTGGGTGGATGCACAAGTCATCATAATCCAGACTCTCCGTTCCTCTAGTAACTTGCAAACTTTTTAAGGCCTTTCTTAGACCTTGAAGCTGGCATTTATTACCACATCTTCTTTTAGCTGGGCATCTTTCTCCATTTTTGCATATTGATCAACCTCATATGGGATGTTAACAACTACTGGAATTGTGGAGATAGGAGCTCCAGCGGCATATACGAGTGGAACATGTTGCTCGTACGGAGCGGCGACATGTTCCCCAAGTATTTGATGCATTGTAGGTTTGGTAGGATCACATTTAGGAAGATCGGGAAAAGTTCTGACTGCGGTTGGAGAAGCTGGACGAACTCGACCATGAATAGGAGCATGTTGATTCTGTTCTGGCTGATTTTGTAACTCGACAGAAGGCAAGTTTGCCATTGGGAAGTAGATAGGTGTCTTGAAAGTAGGGAAAGTGGTCACCGATAGTTTAGCCAAGTCTCGCACTTGACATATTCTTCCCTTAAGATCTTGAGTTCTTGTTCCATATGATCCATTTTTTCCTTATTTTGGATATTGATACGCTCAAACTTACTTCTCAAATAAGAAGTAAAGCGGTCGTGTCAAGTAAATAACCCAACTAGTGAGGTTAGGATCGTTCCACGAGGAAAATAGTCTAGACTTAACTTCAACGTGTTATTACTATTGTTTGGTCAATGACTTTCTTGGAAAGTAAAACAATAAAAAGAGACACTTATCTTAACACTTTTCTAAATCCTTGGTCCGGCATCTAGAAAATCTCATTCCGCACCTTGGTCCGGCTACGTGTGTTGCTTTCCTAACACTTATCTTTACCTCATATTAAGCATCGTATTCGATATTTGACTAAGTTATTACCTCGTACAAGTCAATACTAGCCTATTAGATAGTATACACTAAATCTATGTTAATAAGTCTTTTCCTATTCTCTACCTCCTTGGTCCGGCAAGTAGCATTAAGGCGAGTTCTAACGTTGGCCATCTGTTAAAAAGACTTCTAAACGAAAGAATTATTAATACATGAAAGACACTATTCTAGAATTGTTATTTTAGTTAGGTTTTATCTCATTATTTGCCTATGGTTCCCACAACCCTAGTTATGCAGTTTAGTTACTCATAGTCATAATCACAATATTCAAATATATTAAATAAGAATTCATGTACTTACTTCAATGAGAAAGAGTAAAATCCAAAAGTTTGCTTGATTAATCACCACAAATCACCAACAATCAATGATAATCAAAAGTCTAACACTAATAAAAAGAGTCTAATAATATGATGTCTAACAATCCAGAGTCTAACCTAACAGAGTCCAACCTCAAAAATGAGGTTTTTCAAACTATTTATAAAAAATAAAAACCTAATTAAACAAGGACTCTATTTGCTGGAAATCTGCCAAAACGCGGCTGGGTCGACGGACCTCATGACGGATCATCATGGTCACAACGGACCGTCATGGACTTCGTCGTCCCATACTTGTACAATTTCTTCTGCTGCTCTCTTCATTACCCTCGACGGCAAGTATGACGGACCGTCATAGGCAAAACGGTTCGTCGAGGGCCTTCGTTTCAAAACACTTCAACTCTTGGAATATGGGTACTGGGATCACTTCTCTGAACTTCATGACGAACCTGCAGGACGGACCGTCATAGACACGACGGACCGTCACAAGCTTCGTAACCCCACACTTGGTCAGACTTCCCCATCTTCCTTCAGCAGCTGCACTATGCTGCCACCTACAAACCGTCACAAGCACGACGGACCATCATAAGCTCTGTAGGTGGTCTGTTCTGCATTTCTTCGCTCAGAATCTCAGCATTCAGCTTTGGACAGATTTCCTGCAAAATAAATAGAAACTTATATAAAAATTAGCACAAAAAGGCTTTTGGACACACTAAACTTAAGGAAAAAGTATTAATAATACCGTGAAACCACGGTATATCAACACCCTCAACTTAAATTCGTTGTTCGTCCTCAAGCGACACACTATGACTCAATACAAAATCTTTGTACAATAGTATCCATGTTTTATCCTTTGCAATCATTGGGCTATCAATCCTGATTAATCTCATCAAATCTATGCATGCTATCACTATTAGGCTTGAATTATGTGGGATCAGAACATGAAAGTACGGTTGGCCATAAGGCATACAAGAGAAATAGGCCACATGGCTCTTTGAAGGGCTTATGAAAAAAGTTCGAAGAAGAAAGATGAATCTACGGCCAGGTTGGAGCATCATCATCCTCATCATCCCCATTATAATATGGCCTTGGGTGGTACTCTGGAGAATTATCGCGGTCGCGCTCGTATCATATGTCTATAACCTCTCCATCTATCGGGTCATTGATGTTTGAACTTGCCTCAAAAAACCTCCATGTGATCTTCCCATACTTCTTATTCCAATTCATTGTTGGGTACCTCCTCTGGATCCTCTACAAGGTCTTCTTCTAAGATTTCTTCAAGATCCTCCTCCCAATGGCTAGAAGGGCCCAACAGCTATAAATTAACGTTCACCTTTAAAAAATGAAATTGGGAAGTGAACGTTGAACGGGATGAACGGGACCAATTCCGATTCTTAGAGAATCGGATAAACCCAATTAAAATTGAATTTTAATTTGGTACCTGTTCTGGTACCCTATAAAATTGGTTCCTTACCAGTTCAACCGACATCAGACTTATTAGTATGAAAACGGATCTAACAGTCCAAAACTTTGTCCAATTGTCAACATTACTATACATACACATACATATAAGCTTAAGTCATTTGCATCCCTTAAAGTTGTCCACGTGTTTCACTTGGACACCTCAATTAAGAGGTGTTCCTATTTAACACCTTTTTATTCAAAATATGCACCTATTAAATACTTTTTGATGACCTGACATCATAAGTGTATTACATATCTGAGAAGCGCGTGAAACCAATACAATTTACTTACAAGCCGGTCACATAGTTACATGTCAACATTTAAAAAAGGAGCAAAAATCTAAGCATAAAAAGAAATAATCCCTAACAATATTTTCTTCCTCAATTTCAATATCATCCAGTATCTTCTTCCCCATTTCCTAAATGCTTAAATCCTTTTGTTATCGCCCCTGTCACCTCTTTTTATATTCCTTTATATATATTGTTACTATTATTTCTCCATCACCAATATCTTTATTGTACTCTTGGTTGAAATTAGACAAATGGCCGTCAAAATGGAATTCAAAAAAGTTGATTGATACAAAAAAAGAAAAATTCTAACCTTATAAACTATAGAAAAATTTAAAAGAGTAAAAGTTGTAGAAGGGAATATAATAAAAGAAAATAGATTGGGTCAAAAAACTCCGGTGAACCTCCATTTTTTCCGACAAGTCTAGTACAAATTTGAGTTTATTTTGTTTAAACTTTTTAAAGAATTCAAATTATAAAGAACCAAGAGTAAAAAATATATAGGGAAAGGGTTTAAAAAATACTCTAACTTTGATCGAAATTGTTGTTATGATACTGAACTCTACGGAGGACCTTTTATCCCTCTGCACTATTTAATAGTGTATTTTAAAAATATATATATGACCACGTGGACACGTTACTATTTGTAATGATACAATATTTATGGTGTTCATGTAAGCACATATGTACATTTGAAATACACTATTTAATAGTGTAGAGGTAAAAAGTCCTCCATAAAGTTTGGTATCATAACAATAATTTGGGCCAAAGTTACAGTATTTTTCAGACCTTTTTCAAAAGATATCAACAAATCTTAGTTGATGTTTGTGGAAGACAATGATATCGTAGAAATGAAAACTATGATATTGATGAAAATTGCTCAAATGAAAAAAAAGGATGATCGAGGGTAGGTAACAGTTATGATATTGATGAAAAAAATATAGAATGGATACTCGTCGCTCGTGATATGACTACGATGGTAGATAAATTGTGGTGGGCGATTAGTTTTCATTATTTAATTGAAGATACATACATACATACATACATACATACATGCATACATACATACATGCATGCATGCGGGCATGCATACATACATACATGTGTGACACACATGTATGCATCCGTACATGTATATACTCTATTGTGTATTGGAGAGTGTATTACTAGTACCATGAATTTTTGTGCATTAGTACTGCAATGGTTTCTAATGCATGCATTAATATGGTTAAAGACACAATTGTCCCTCAAAAACATTGCTAATGCAAGTATAACTAATACAATCATTATTAATACACTATATTGTGCATTAGTCTTATACACTCTACCAAAGGACCACTTATAGTATGATTGTACTATTTTCATGCTTTCATTTGTCTCAATGGAGAAGACTCTTGAATTTATTTGGTTAATGTTGAGTGTGTCGACAAGAATTCAAAATTTTTTGTATCATATATGTATTTCTTTTTTCATCTAAAATATATATTGTTATGAAGTGAATCTTAAGAAAAATGTGTATGTTGCATATTACTTCATTGTGTTTTTTTTGTATATGTTCTCTCTATTAGACTTGTTTAATCTTTTTTCTACAAAAATTCTATCTTAATATAGTTTTAAAAAATTGTTCAAATTCTTGAACTTAAAATTATTTATAATATTTAACATGATGTGTTTGAGTATTGGTATATATATATACATATACACACACACATCGGAAAGACGCTAGACAAAAAGGTTAGTAAGAATAGGAATTGTTAGATTGCTTGTATCGGAAAAAGAAGCTAAATTGGAATGTTCAAATTCTTAAACTTTTGAGTATTTATATTATTTAACATGATGTTGTCACGATAACGATCGTCATGATTGACACACACACTAACTCTCTGGTGAGAGAACTACTACTACGATCCAATTCAAGAAACAAACCAAAAACTAAGGCATTTAAGTTACGGAAGCAAGTTAAATACCAAGAAAATAAATGGAGTTCTTGTAAACTCTAACAGAAGTTTATCAACTAAAACAATGCGGAAGAATTAACCTATAACCTGAAAGTGAATGTACCAAGACTATAACAAGATCTATAAGTCTAAAAAGGAAAATGGATACAACCCAATCAATATAAGAAGTATCTAAGAGCTAGTCTAAGTCCATAAATGTGGACATAGACTCAAAGAGAATCCAAAGCAGCCCAGAAGAACTAGCACACCCTTGAATTCGAAAAATCACTGGTCTTCTATGCGGGATTCATCAATAGCCACTAATTAAAGATTCCATGTACACAACAAATTAAAGATAAGAGCATGTGCAGTATCAGTACACAACCACAGCGTACTGGTAGGATCACGAGGTTATCCCACTAAGTGTAACATAAGCAAGTCAAACAACATCATAATCACATTCATATACCAAATATATACAATATTATCAATATTTATTAACAATGACATTTTCACAATTCTCAAGATATACAATTATGTCAAGAAGTTAGTCCTCTCATGAAACCCACACCCAAAGTGTTAGCATATCAGAACATGGTATCTGATCCCATAATAATGTCGTAACATGGCAATTCGACCCCATCTTTATGACGGAACGTGGCAACCGATACAAGTAGTTATGTCGAAACTGAAAAATTCGATCCTTCAACACTCCACAATCATAAATACAAGTATACTCTCAAGTCATACAATTAAGAAGTGATTCATGATATATAGTCATTCGTATATCTCATTTACAACAAGTGTGATCAATAATGAAACATTCGCATAAATACAAGTGTCATAATGAAGCAAACAAACATACATTAGACAATCATAGAATAACAACCATCACCTATCTCGAAATGATCTTGAAACCCCATGAATCTTCATCCTTTCCTTTTTTAATTCGTTCAACTTGTTCTTAGTCAACAAACAATCAATATAATATATGAATCAATTAACAATCACTAATTACCCAGATTACTAACAATTCTAACAACCCTAGATCATACTCATGATCTCAATTATCCAAATTGGGGATTTTCTTTCAATTGTTTCCAATTCAAAACCCTCCCCCATTGATAATAACCCAAAAAATAGGTTTTACGAATCGAAAAATGCATTCGAAAGGTAAAAAGCCTACCTTTTAGCCTCAAGAATGCTGAAAATTGTCAAGAAGTTGTATAGGTTCGTTCCTTATCTCTCAAAGTCGAAAAGTGCAGAATAAAGGTATTTAGGGGTTATTTAAAATTTTAAGTCGCGTCTAGTACGCCACAACGACACTCACCCCGCTACAGTCGCCCCGTCAGAGCGACAAAACCCATCGCCAAAACAGCTTGCACAAAACATTGAGCTACTTAATTAATTCCAAGACCCCCATTTCACAATACATCTTTAACCAATGACTATCAGAAAAAAATCTCTTCACGCTAAGATCAATTTCGGGAATTCTATTTACCCGAATTTAATTTCGTAAAGTGGTATAAATTTCTTAACAAGTTATCTATCCATTCATGTAATCAAAATTATAAATAAATCAATTAATTGTTACTAGATTACTCTACACCTTAATGACTCCTATTTCATTCAAATATGGACAAGGTTGAGAAATTTCAAGTTACTATGAAAAAGTTTTCCGACCCAAAAAATTTTCGAGTTGACTTTTCTATAACAATGGTGCTCGATTGTTACAATAGGTACTAATTTATCCATCACTCATCCTGGAGTGACAACTTAGAAGAAATAAGCTAAGGAAGGAATGGAGTAGTACCTTAATCGACGAATAATTGGGGATACTTGTCTCCCATGTCCCTCTTAGGTTCCCAAGTAGCTTCCTCAATGGAAAAATGCTTCTATTGGACTTTCATGGACTTAATGTCCTTGGTCCTCATCTTACGCACATCACAATCAAGAATGGTAATCGATGTCACTGTAATATCTTTTCAATAGAAATACCATTTGAACCCCAGATAAATTAAGAGGTAAAGCCAATTTATACTCCATCGGTCCTACACATTCAAGAACCTCAAAGGGACCAATGTATCACAGAGTTAGCTTACCTTTCTTGCTAAATCTCATAACCCCTTTTCATGGGTGATACCTTAAGAAGAACATTATCACTGGTTCAAAATTCCATGTATCTCACCTTATGATCCACATACTTCTTCTGTCTACTCTAGGCTGCTAAAAGCTTAGCTTGAATAATCCTCACCTTATCTTGAGCATCCTTTACTAAATCTTCCCCCAAAGGTTTCACATATTCAACCTCAAACCATCCTATGTGTGATCTACATCTCCTACCGTAGAGTTCCTTAAATGGTGTCATATCTATGCTAGAGTGATAACTACTATTATATGAGAACTTACACAAAGGTAGAAACTTATCCCAATGCCCGCCAAAATCAATCACACATGCCCTGGACATGTCTTCTACCACTTAATGGTCCTCTCTCCTGTACATCTGTCTTTGGATGGAAGGTTGTACTAAAAGTGAGTTGTGTACACAATTCATCATGTAATTTCCTCTAAAACTTGGATGTGAATTGGGTGCCACAGTGTGAGATGATACAGAGGGGCACCCCATGAAATCTCGTTATTTCTTTCACATAAATTTTAGCCAATTGTTCAGTATTATAATTTATTATTACGGGAATGAAATGGGTTTACTTATTCAATCTATCAACCACTAAACAAATAGAGTCAAATTTTCTCAAAGTCTTGGCATGGCCAACCACAAAATCCATGGTATTATTTCCCACTTCTATTTTGATATTGGCATTCTTTGAATCAAACTTGCAGGCCTTTGATGTTCGTACTTCACTTGTTTTCAATTTTGACACTTAGCCACAAACTCTTTTATGTCCTTCTTCATGCCCGGCCACCAATAAATTTTCTTCAAATCTCAATGCATCTTCGTCACACTCAGATAAATGAAATATTGTGAACCATTGGACTCTATTAACAACTTTTGAATCAAATCATCAACTCGAAGAACAGAAATTATTCCCTTGGAACTAAGTACACCTTCCACATCAAGAGTTGTCTCTTGCGTCTTACCAAGCGCATTTTTCTTTCTAAGTTCATTAAAATTCTCATCCTCAAATTGCTTGACCTTGATTTCTTCAATGAATGTGGCCCTCACTTCAATGCTAGTTAACAAGCCAAATTTCATGAATTTAGACTCCAAGGTCTATATTTCTTTAGACAGAGGTCACTTGGATACACTCAAATAATCTAAATTACCCATACTTACCGCCTTTTCGCTCAAAGCGTCTGCCACAATATTAGCCTTAACCGAATGGTATTGAATGGTCACATCATAATCCTTGAATAACTCCATTCATCTTCGCTGTCTGAAATTCAGATCCTTTTGAGTGAACACATGCTGCAGACTACGATGATTAGTAAATACCTCACACTTGACACCATAGAGGTAATGTCGCAAAATCTTAAGAGCAAACACTATCGTTGCCAACTCCAAAACGTGTGTTGAGTAATTCCTCTCATGAACCTTCAATTGACGCGGTGCATCAGCTATAACATTCTTATCTTGCATCAACACAACACCCAAATCATAATGTGAAGCATCATAATAAACAACAAAATCTTTACCTTCAACTGATAATGCTAGAATAGGTGTGTGGTCAAGAGAGTCTTGAGGTTTTGGAAGCTCTCCTCATATTTTTAGTCCATTCAAATGGTATCTCTTTTTTGGTCAAATTAGTCAAGTGAGTGGCAATAGAAGCAAAGTTCTTCACAAATCGACGATAGTAGCTAGCGAGCCCCAGCAAACTCCTAACTTCCATCACTGAGGTAGGTCAAACCTAATTCTTAACCACCTCAATCGTTTGAGGATTTACCATTACCCTTTATTTTGAAACTACATGTCCAAAAAATGTAACAGAAGTCAACAAAATTCACACTTAGAAAATTTTGCATAAGTGTTTTTTTTTCAAGAACACCCAGAACAATACGAAGATGATTGGCATGTTCTTCCTCACTTTTTGAATAGACCAAAATATTATCATTGAAAACTATGACGAAAGAATCAACAAATACATTGAACACCTCATTTATTAAAATCATAAACGTTGTAAGCGCATTAGTCAAACCAAAGGACATCACTAGAAGCTTGTAGTGCCCATAGCAAGTTCTAAACACCGTCTTAGGCACATCTTCAGGCCTAATTTTCAATTGATGGCAGCTATGCGTTAAATCAACCTTGGAGAAAACTTTTGTGCCTTGCAATTGATCAAAAAGATCATCTATTTGAGGCAAAGGATACTTGTTTTGAATGGTGACCCTATTAAAATTGCCGGTAATCTATACACATTCTCATACTACAATCCTTCTTCTAAACAAAAAAACTAGACCACCCCGTGGGAAAGAACTAGATCGAATGAATTCCTTATTAAGAAGCTCTTGGATTTGAAACTTAAGCTCTCTTAATTCTGCTGGAGACATGCGACATGGAGGGATAGAAATGGGATGAGTACCAGACTCTGAATTAATGCAAAAATCTATCTCTCTATTTAAAGACATACTAGGCAAATCGGTATGAAACACTTCTCTAAATTTTGACATAACAAAGAATGGACTCGATTGAAGGAGTTTCATTTTCAACATCCCTAATATGAGTCAAATAAGCCAAATAACTCTGCCCCACTAGTTTCCTAGCCCGAATGGAAGATATAATCTTAGCTTGTTTAGGCTTGTACACCCCTTCCCGCTCTAACTTTTTCCTTGTAGGAATTTCTAGAGTTACAAACTTAGTATTACAATTTAACACAACAAAATAGGGGGATAATCAAGTCATACCTAAGATAATATCAAACTAAGTCATATCCAAAATCACCAAATCAACCCAAGTATGAAAACTCATAAACAAGATAGGACAAGCACAATAAACATGGGTGACTATGACTGACTCTCCAACTGGGTTAGAAACATGGATAGAGGTATCAAGTACAGCATATTCTGAGCCAAATCGCACAGATACATATGAATAAATAGAACCCGGATCAAATAACACATTAGCCATCTGACCACAGACAAGAATAGTATATTTGATCATTGTGTTAGATGTCTCTGCATCATTCTTTCCCAGAAAAGCATAACATTGAGACATATCATCTTGATGAACCACCTCTCTGCCTGGTTGCGAGTTACCTCTACCTGCATTACCATTTCCTCTACCTCCACAAGCTCGTTGACTACCTTCTCTCTCACCTTGTAGATGCCTCGACCATTATTATCATTTCTCGGGGGTACCACTACTTTAGTCTACTGTTTTATTGACTCAAATACACGTGGGTAGGGACAATCTCTCCTCACATGCCAAGGCTCTCCACAGTTATAACATGTGCGATCAAACGATGGCCTGCTGCCTGTTGACGGTGCGACTCTTTGGCTATCCTAAATCAAATTATGAGATGGAGTGCTTGAGTAATTACTTGTGTAAGTGGGCATGCTGAACTAAATTGGCTTGGTGCCAGTGTTGGCCTCCTTGAACCTCTAAAGTAAGAACCTTGAAAGTTGCCAGAATCTTGGCCCTTTTTGCTAATGCCTTAGCCTAACCATCTCGCTTCACCCCCTACATTTTCTTAAAATAATCGGTTACCTTATGAAATCTCCTCCCTGCAGAAGTCATATGAAGAGATAATACTTGCAACTCAAAATTAAGTCCCCTAATAAATAACCGGATCCTCTTCTCCTTAATAGTCACGAATTGAGTAGTATATCTAGATAAAGCATGGAACTTGGCCTCATAAGCATCCATTTCAGAACACCTTGTAACCAAATCCATCCATTTCAGAACACCTTGTAACCAAATCCATAAACTCATCTTTCTTACGATCCCTCAAGGTCCACGACATATATTTCTCCAAAAGCATGAGTCATATAGCATCGATGATTTACTCGATGAGTCATATAGCCTCGATGATATTTACGAGGACTCATGGTGGGCTCCTAATGAGAGCATAAACCAAGAAATACATATCAATAACAATAACGATAATAGTTTACCGTGCTTCGATACTAGCTTCCCTGTCACAACCGCGAGCACTGTCTCTCTGGAGCCGGTCATTTCAAGTCATCTTCCGCCATTGGATTCATCCAAGAAGAGGAAAGGGAATGATTCTGGTTACAATCCCAAGGCGTCCCGGAAGAATCAGAACCGTAGGATCAATGATGCAGATACAAGAAGAACAACAGGACACAAGAAAGCAACACACAAGTCTAGTACAGGAAATAATGGTAACAACAGAGAACATGAAATTAGGTCAACGTATATGGAGGTAAAGTTGAAGATTTGAATTCCATATAAGCTCTCCACCATTTGTTAGCCTCTCCTTGAAGCTGAAAAGTCACGAACTCAACCCCATGCTGATGAAAAATCCCCAACTTATGCAGCCTCTCATAGCAGTCTAGGATAAAATCGTATGTATCCTCATTCTCAGAACCATGGAATATAGGCGGTTTAAACTTCAAAAACTAGGTCAACATCTCATGTTCATTACCAGTCATAATAATGCCCAACAAAAAATGATAGAAAGTATCATTACCCACAATTTCACCCGCTTTGTGAGTAGTGATAGCAATAGAAGTACTGGCGGGAGCTTGAGTTGCTTGAAAAGAAGGTAGGAGTCCAGAACCAACCAACCCCTTCAAGAAAGACATGATCTACTTAGCTAACAGGGGATCCAGAGGAGGAACATTTTCAGCCTCAGCTTGTACTATTCCCTCTTGTCCAACATTCGCAACATTTTCATCTATATCTTCATGATGTGAATGAGAGTTATCATTTACCGAAGCATTATCAACAGGAGCTCCATCCCCAACAGGTGCTACTCTTCCACGTCCTCTTCCTCTACCACTGCCTCGACCGCGACCTCCCGCTGTAGATTCCTTAGCATGAGCATTGACGGGAGCGATGAGACGAATACCGTTGAATTTAGTGTTAACCAACTGAGGACAAATAAGTGAAACAGGTTAGATTCCAATTCAAATCAATAAATATCAATTGGAATCAAGTTATAGTACTAAGGAGACAAGAAAAAACAGAGAGGTTCCTAAAGTACAATAGCCTCTCGAAGAAAAGTAAAGGCGTCTCCATACCATTTCATGAGACTCTACTAGACTTGTTTCGGTACATCAAGATAAACGAATCTAGGTTCCAAAATCAACTTTTTCACGAGACCGAACGTCCTGATTGGCACCCACACTAACTCACCAGTTGGAGAACACTATTACGACATAACTCAAGCAACTAACCAAAAACTAAGTCATTTAAGTTACGGAAGCAAGTTTAGTACTAAGGAAATAAATAGAATTCCTATAAACTCTAAGAGAAGTCTATCAACTAGAATACATGCAGAAAAATTAACCTAGAACATGAAAGTCAACGTACGAAAACTATAACAAGATCCATAAGTCTAGAAAAATGTGCACAAACCAACCAATATAAGAAGCATCTTAGAACTAGTCTGAGTCCGGAAATGTGGACACAGACTCAAGGAGAATACAAGGCAGCCTGAATGAACTAGCTCACCCTTGAATTCGAACGACCATTGCTCTTCTAAGAGAGGTCTGTCAATAGCCGCTTGAAGATGCCCTGTACTCAACAAAATAAAAGCAAGTGCAGTATCAGCACAGAACCAGAGGATCACGCGGCTATCCCACTAAGTGTAACATAAGCAAGTCAAACAACATCATAAATACATGCATATATCGAACATATATAATATTATCAATATTTATGAACAACGACATTTTTACAATTCTCAAGATACATAATTATGTCAAGTAGTTGGTCCGCTCATGGAACCCAAGCCCAAGTTGTTAGCATACCGGAACGTGGTATTTGATCCCATAGTTATGTCAAAACATGGAAATTCGATCTTATCTTTATGCCAGAATGTGGCAATACAATCGCATCTTTATGCCGGAACGTGGCAATCGATCTCAGTTCGTTATGTCGGAACATAGAATTATGATCCTACAAACCACCAGAATCACAAATACAAGTATGCTCTCAAGTGATACAATCAAGAAGTGATTTGTGGTATATAGTCATTCGCCTATCTCATTTACAACAAGTGTGATCAATAATGCAACATTCGTATACATCCAAGTATCTTAATGAAGCAAACAAACATACATCACACAATCATATAATCAAATTCATCACAGACCCCGAAACAAGATTAAAACCCTAAGAATCTTTATCCTTCTCTTTACGGATTCGTTCAATTTGTTCTTGGTCTGCAAACAATCAGTATAATATGAGAATCAATAAACAGTTACTAACAATTCTAACAACTCTAATTTATATACATGATCTCAAGTATCTAAACTGGGGTTTTTCCCACCATGGTTTTAATTCAAAACCCTCCTCCAATTGATAATAACCCAATAAAATAGGTTTTACGGATTTAAAATGTATTCGGGAAGTGAAATTATCTTCAGGAATGGTGAAAATTGTCAAGAAGTCTTATGCGGTCGTTCCTTATCTCTCAAAGTCAAAAAGTCTAGAATAAAGACGTTTTTAGGTTTGTTTACGACTTTACGTTACGTCTGGCCCGTCACAGAGGCACCCACCCCGCTACAGCGGCCCCACCAGAGCGACAAAACTCAACGCCAAAGCCGCTTGCATGAAACAGTGAGCTATTTAATTAATTCCAGCACCCTCATTTCACAATACACCTGTAACCAACGACACTCAGAAAAATCCATTCACGCTAAGATCGATTTCGGGAGTTTTACTCAGCTAAATTCAATTCCATAAATTCGTACGGATTCATTAACGTGTTATCTATCCACTAATGAAATCAAAATTATAAACAAATCACCCGATTGCTACAAGATTCCCTACACCTTAATGACTCTTATTTCGTCCAAAATTGAACTAGGTTGGGAAATCTCAAGTTGCTACGAAAAACTTTTCAGACCCAAAATTTTTCCCTATTTACTTTTCTGTAACGACGGAATCCAGTCGTTACATACGTGTTCGAGAATTAGTATATATGTACACACACGCACACAAAAAAAACACGCACACACACACACGCACATGTGCATGCCCGCTCGCCCGTCCGCATGCACACACACGCGCGCGCGCACACACACACACACACATATATATACATATATATGGTCGACTCAATAACATTGGGGGCCTAAAGTGAAACTTATGATAGGGGCACTAATATTTTATTTAATTCATCATATATACTTTTATTTAAAATCTAGTTTTCTAGCTATTTTAGATGTGAAGTCATTAAGTATTATTTTATTAAAAAATTGTTTTAATTATTTCATTTCAAATGATAATATATTTAATTCATTCGATCTCTCTCAAGACATTGTTAATCTCAAAGAAGATTTAATCAATTTTAGTTTCGAAAAAACTTCTTTTGGGTAAGGCAACGGTTACAGGAACTTTAACATTATTCTTTAAGCAATATGTGTATTTGGAAAAGAATTGTTCTATAAGTAGTATGTGTATTTTGAAGGGAATCAAGTCTTTTTATGTGATTGAGTATTTTCATTAAATAATTATCTTCTACTTGTATTATTTCTCTTAACACTTTTAATTCAAAAAATAAATCTAGACCATCAATATCAGAATAACTATTACGTGTTAAAAAAAAGTTCAAGGTTAAGACAATATTTTCTATATTCTCATCATCTAGTTACCTCAATATTTTACCACTTAATAAGAAATTAAAAAAAATCATATGTTTCAATCGGTTCAAATCTATTTTGAAGTCAAAAAATAGTTTGATCTACTCTACATATATAAAGCAATCATCTCTATTTGATTCTTCAATGGACTTTGTGATTTCGATATCCATGTTTTCATCAAACTATTTCTTACAAAATTCGGTTTCATCTCATATGCAATTTCTATAGTAGAAATCATAACACTCATAGTACATATAATTTTTTTTTAGAAAAAGAACATATACAATTATATATATATATATATATATATATATATATATATATATATATATATATATATATATATATATATATATATATATATATATATATATATATATACTATGAGTGCTTAGGGCCCCCATTTTGAAAAAAAAAACAATTATATATATGAAGGTGTTGATATTGTATGAATGTGATAGTGAATTATTATGTTGCTATTTTTTGTGGTTATTTATATATTAATTAGGCGAAATGATCTGAAAGACCTTTGTACTTGACTCAATTTCTAAGTTGGATCTTTGTACTTATGATTTTGTCAATTGAACCCTTAAACTCGATGAAACTTTAATTTTCAAGTCCCTCTAATCATCAATCGAACTTATGTGGCACTTAAATGACTGAATTGGACAAATACGTGACCCTACGGGTTTTTGAAGTAAGTGCATAAAATATTATTATTTTAAAATTATCTAAATTATAAAACAAAACAATAATGATAAAAAAAAATTAGAAAAATATATTGAAAACCTCATTCTGCACTCCACCCCCATCTCGCCCCACCCCCACTCCTACCCCTTCTCTTCTTCAACCTCAGACCTCACCCCACCCCCACCCCAACCTCCCTGCCCCTACTCCTTTTCTCTTCTTCTTTGACGTACACATTATCACTAAAAAATCATCAAATAAAAAATTGAAAAAAGTTTTTGCAAGAAGATATATCATTCACTATTTTTATAAACTTAATTCTTTAAGATCTATTACTTTAATTTATATATAAACATACTTTTCAATTTGAAATTTTCTTGATATCTCTTTTTATCAAATCAAAATAAATAGAATTCTAAAGCATGTGCAAGAACTAATAATAATCTATCACATTTTTTATTGAGAAAATTTTTTAGTGTGATCTAGGATGAAAGATGAAATGGTGGTTTTTATTTTTGGGTTGAAAATGGTAGAAGGTGGGAATAAAGAAGATGGAGCGGGAAGGGGGTGTCTTTTACATTTTTAAAATATTTTATTTGTAATGTGTCATTAGAAAATTAATTATAATAATGATGTGTCATTAAAAATAACGTGATATTACATGTGTAAAATAATTTGTGCTACATGCACACCCATCAAATAAGAAATTGGTCTAAAATATTGTGTTTGAATGAATTTAACGGTTCAATTGACAAAATCGTAAGTATTGAAAATTAACTTACAAATCAAGTCAAATATAATGATCTCTCATGTCATTCCGCTTAATTAATATGGTTTGATGAATTGTGGGGACATTGTTGTTATGATATTAAATGTGATACTGAATTATTATGTTGGTGATTTTTGTAATTTCCTATTAATATAGTGTTTTTAGTTGGGAAGATGTATTATGGTATAGAACAGTGAAAGTGAATGTTATCATTGGTTGTTTTAGTGAGAATATGATTAGATATTTCATATCATTAAATGCCCCATAGAAATTCTTAAGTAATTCGATTTTTTTAGAGAATCATACCATATACTTTTGATAAATATTCAACTGCTTAATATACAAACATTTATATCAACTACACAACCAACATTATACCACAAATATTATAGCAATTTATACCTTAAAACATACCTATATATATATATATATATATATATATATATATATAAATATCATTAAATGCCCCATAGAAATTCTTAAGTAATTCGATTTTTTTAGAGAATTATACCATATACTTTTAATAAATATTCAACTGCTTAATATACAAACATTTATATCAACTACACAACCAACATTATACCACAATTATTAAAGCAATTTATACCTTTAAACATACCTCTATATATATATATATATATATATATGAAACCCATTTTAACATTAAATTTTCATAAGAAATCATTTTATACCATGAAGAAAATCAACTTTTTCACGACGGTTCGACAATATGAAAGGTATAACCTTATCATTTTGAATTAGTAAGCATTACAGAACCATTTTTAAAACTGATATATAATATGATATATTTAAATTGAAATATAGAACTATTATTATATTATAATGTAATTTTATACCATTAAATGTCTCATAGTAATTTTTAGGTAATTCTATTTTGAAGAGATACAATGTGCTAATCTAACAATATAACTCATAGATATACCAATAAATATTACAAATTTATACTGCATTTTTAACCAATATTAAACCACTTAATATACAAATATTTGAACCAACTATAAAACCAACATTATACCAACAATTATTATAATTTATATCTTTTAACATCTAATCTTTTTCCCAATAAAAACATATGAGAAGCAAACTTTTGATATCAGTAAACTAATGTTTCAACACTAAGAGCGAATACCATTCACGAATAATAAAATCGTTAATACGATTAGATATTCAATTAAAAAAAACATTGTTTTAAATAAAATTTTAAAAAATTCCAATACCATTAACTAAAATTTCAAATATTTGAGATAGGTAAATAAGAAAAGGGAGGAAATTAAGAAATTAGGATATCACTGAATATTGAATAGTATGGCTTCCTTTTTTGATTTTCCATCTTTTTAATTTTATTTTTGTCTAAAAATTTTACTGCTATGTTGGTGAAAAGTAAAATTGTTGTCATATAGTGGTTATTATGATGCTTATTTTATTTAGTTAGATTTTTTACTCATTTACTATTCGTTATATATTGTATTGTTTTTAGCTATTGATATTTATTGGGTATAATAAATATTAGCTCACTAGACATTTTGAAATTACGAAATATGAATTAACTTACTAATGTATTGTAATTTTTATCTAACTAAATTCTGTTTAGTTAAAACTTATATAACTAAGCGTTACATAACTAATACATACATAACTAAATCAAACATAACTACTACATGTTTAACTCTAAACAATAACCAAATGACTAAAAGTTAAAGTTAATTAATAGGGGTAAAAATGAAATTTTGCTCTTCTTTTTCTTGAATCATTTGAGAACAAAACAGGGGTTGTTACCGGTATGTATCACTCAGCCATCTAGTTTATCAAATATGGACAAATATATACTGAATGTACTCAGTTGTATATATTGTGCATACATAGGTATGTATATTGTATATGTCTTATACATTATAGGGATGTATATTAGTAATAATAAAATAAACTAGATGGCACAAAGGTATCGAGCTATAATTTTCTCAACAAATACTAACAAGTCTTGATTGACACATACTGACTGTATTAGTGGATTCAAAGGGGTACTCTCTTTTTTTTTCTTTTTTTTATCTTAAATCACCATCCAAGTTGTACTTACTAAAACATTACTCCCTCAATTTCAACTTTATAAGACTGGCAAATGATACAATTTTATATTAAGTAATAATTTAACTTTAAAATATTTATTATATCTTTAATAAAATGAAATTTTTATTAACTCTAAACCACAAATTTTAAAAGTTTTTCATATCTCATATAGAATGAGACAGAGGGAATACTATTTTGTAGGTAAACCAATTTACGCCTTTCTATTTCCAATCAGGGTGAAAATTTACCAACAATATCCACTTGGCTGGCCTCAATGGCTAACAATCCAATATACCTTAAGATGAGCATGCTTAACTATTTAAACCTTCATACACCCACATGAATCTAAAAATTACAAGAACAAAACATACCATTGTTGGATAGTAGCAAACCAGAAAAGCTGGTAAAGGGGCACAAGTACACTATCTAAGCCCTTCGATACCCACCCAAGGACAAAAACTTAACAGAACAACGTGCCATTCTTAGTTAGCCTCGGATACTAACATAGAAATAACAAATGGGCCGATTTGAGCACCCATAAGATTAAGACCCCAAGCTTGGAGGAGGACCAGCCTAGCTAATAATATCATAAAAGGGAACCATCTGAGACCGAGCCCCTAACCAACTAGGGTGGAGTTGATCCAACATCTGGAAAACATCAAACTTCCGAACTCCAAAAACTTCTTCCATCTATCCAAAACTTGAGATATCTACACACCTGCAGTAGCAGCAGATGGATTTCTGAAGCGGAAGAAAAATGGTGACTATTTTGGAAGAATACACATGCTAAACACATGAATTTGCATAATTGAGCACTTTTAAGTAAAAGACTTGCTAGTTCTTGTCTGAATTCCTAAATCGCACACAATAACGGGAAGCAATTGTGTCTTCATCTTCAGAACATTGTTCTTCAAAACCACTCTGTCCGTTCACAAGTTCAGGAGGTGCAGAGGCGTCTGGTTGAGGTGAACCTATCTGTGTAAATTCAGCATTAGGAGAACTTATACTGACTGGAGCATTTCCTGGTTCTTGGACCTGGTTCAAGGATTTCTTCTTGCTGTACTCGTTGTGACACAATTTTTCTTCCTCCCTGGATAGTTTCTGCTTTGATTTATGCAATCTAGTTGGTGATATCTTGGATCTTGGTCCAGCTGCCACGGGTTCATGAGTCACAGAAGCCTCTGGTTGAGGTGAAGGCATCTCCGTAATTTTACCATTCAAAGAATTTGTACAGACTAGAGCACTCCTGGCTTCTATGACATCATTCAAAACATCCTTACTATTTTTATCATGGCACAGTTCTTCATCCTCTCTAGACAGGTTCTTTGTTCTACATGAGTTACGTGAGGATTTCTTTGATCGTCGCCCAACAAATGAGGCCAAATCTTTCCTTGCAAGCAAAGACATGTTTTTAAATTCTAGGCACTCAGAAATTGCTCGAGAATATGCACAAAAGGGACAGTAAAAGTTTCCTTCATTATCGTAGCTGGGAACAGAACCCAAGCAGCTCTGATGAACCACTAACGGGCAGGTGTTCGAACTGCAAATCAACAGTTGCCCAGCCTCATTACATTTCACACAAAGATTGAGCACTCTACCATTTTCAGTTGTCAAGGGATCTTGACCTTGAGCGCACTGAGAGCTAAGAAAATCATTTCTCATTGCAGAAAGTCCAGTCATTTCATTCTGATATCCATCACTGTCACTAGAGAATTCAGGTTCATCACTTCCCACAATATTCTTTTTGGCTCCTCCAGAAACACCTTTGAATAAATTTCCCTGAATGCACTTCCGATGATCTTTAGCTCCACAAATGCAAGAATCCTGATGAATTACCTGCGGCGACGAACCACTTGATGTTCTCAATTCATCGCAAGCTTTGCTGCTACTTACAACATTTTGGATCTTTTCCTCTGAAATCATTATTTCAGGCAACAGATCATCATTGTTACTGGCATCGATGTTCTGTCTAACCATTTTTGATGCAGCACCCTCACAACTACCATCCAATCCCCCAACAAGAGCTCCATTTTCCAGGTTCCCTTTTTGGACAATAGCATGGGGAATTTGTGCAGACAACTCTGTTGAAACACCATCTCTTTGAATTGATTCAAAATCATGAACTGCATCACACCTGGGACTAATGACTTCCTGCTTAAACCTTCTGGGGGACCTTATGCAAGAACCAGAACTGTTCTCTGATAAGGGTTCAGTTTCACTATGTTCACCTTCATGAGCAGTAAAGGCATCAATCGTCCTCTTATAAGGAACGAGAGTCCTAGATTGATTTTCTTGCACGCCATTAGTGTTGGCCTCCAGACAAGTAGTTGCATTCCCACTTGATAAAACATGTTCAGCATCACCGCCTACTTCACATCTCTGGTTAATGCCATTAGAATCAACAGCATTTAAACAATCTCCATCTCTGGAGTTACTGCCAACCTCCGATCCGTTATTTGTTTCCAAGGATGTAGCAAGAGGATTGGTAGCATCTACTGTATCCTTAATCTGATTGTCATTTGGAAACACAGAAAACCCCAGACAATCAGACAGGTAAATTACAAATGTGAGAACTTACTAAATTTCACATATAAAATAAGATTAGCTCACTTGTTGCAAAGCACATTTCGGCAAGCAAGATCTTTTTTTGGTAATATATGACTGAACATCCAATTTTGACAGCTCTGGCCCATCCATGTTTTGATCTGATGAGACCTGGTCAAATGTACACATGATGCCGATTTAAGCATGTAAAAACAGCATTATTCAAAACTCTCAAGCATAGATTGTCTTTTCTAAGCAAATTAAAATCACAGAAAAAAATCATTTAATAAACTGAGTTACTGAACCATAAAATCAATTTTCGATAAGTTAAACTAATGTACTTACCTCAAACAATAAGTGGTGAAGGACATCTTCACAGTGCACTGATTGATTCAATTCAATTTTATCACCAGGAACTGAAGCATCATTATTTGCATGTGAGATTTCCTGGACAGACAAGGTCTCTAAAACTCTCAAGGAGACGAGCTCCCTTGCATTTCTTCCCATTTCATCAGAAATTTCTGGAATCTGCTTAACCAAATCTGTTATGCATGAACCATAATAGTCAAACAACCATCATTACAGCTGATACAACAGTTTTTGTCACAAAGTAACTGTAATTTCATACATACCAATGAGTAAAGATGTGTCTATCTCTTTGGAAGTTGCCAATGTTTCAATCACCCATGTCCAAGGTAGATTAGATGTGCCATGCTCGGTATCCATGAAGGCTTTTGGAATGCTTCAAGATCATATATTTGATTGTCAGTCCACCTAACATTTATGTTATCCCAGAGAAAGTTCTAACGCAAAGATAGAAGACATAAAGGTTCTATAAATAGACAACACAACCAGAGATCAGAACACCTACAAGAAAATTTAAAATTTGCATAATGGATGAACTAAGATGTGAATCTAGAGTACAAGTTCAGTGACGTGAGGCATGAAGTGGAGATGGAAGTCAAGATCAATACACGAGTCATTCCCAAGAAAGAAACTTTCAAGTAACTTGGCTCTATTATCTAACGAAACATATAGATTGACCATAATGTCGCATATTGTATTGGAGCAAGATGGTTGAAATGGAGGCCCGGATCCTGGGTACTGCGTAATAAGAATGTTGTCAAGGTTTAAAGGTAAGTTCTACAGGATGGTGGTTAAACCCACATAATGTAATATTCTAGAGATGATGACAGCAAAATAATGATGCTCAAATGGATGTGAGGGCATATTAGGAGAGATAAAATTGGAAACAAAATTATACGAGACAATGTGAGAAAGGCCTCTGTGACAGACACAAGAGGGAAGTGAGATCGAAATGGTTTAGGCATGTAAAAAAGGAAGGGTGAGGATGCACTAGTTAGGAGGTGAATGAAGTTGGCTATAGCATGTTTTAGGAGAGATAGAGGTAGAACAAAGAAGAACTATTGGAGTTGATTAGAAATGACACGACACATTTTTAGCTTACTTAGAACGTGACCCTAGCTAGGAAGGTGTGGATGTAGGATTACGGTAGAAGGGGATAGGTATTAAAGTGTTGTCAACCTTTTATGTGGGAGAGGCAAGGGTCTATCTCCTCTTCTCCTTATTTGGTAATATTAGTTAATATTCTCTTAGTATCTTATTCTTGATTTTTCACTGCTATATGTTGCTTCATTTGCTTTGTGTATCTTGTCATTGTGATGTTATTTTCCTTTCATGCCTGCTTTGACTACACTTTTTTGAGCCGAGAATCTACCGTAAATAGTCTTTCTAGCCCACAAAGGTAGGAGTAAGGTATGTACACATCCTACCATTCCCAAATCCCACTTGTAGAATTACACTGGGTATGTTGTTGTTGTTGGGGATAAATAAGTTGCATCTAATCTTTTATGAAGAATTACAAACAAGAGTTGTTCTATGCAGAATTTGAAGCTGAATTGTCTGGTTCTTTTCTTTTTTTGGAGTAAACATGAATATCCTCAAGATGCAGAGGATATTCCTAGTATTTTAGAGTTCTTATGACCTCCATAGGAGTTCACTTTCTTTTGCAACTTTTGGATGTAAGTATTACTAGAATACTCCTTATGTATTCTTTTGTTTATAATACAAGCCCTTTCTCAAAAAAATAAAAATCCTTTAACACGGTTAAGGAGTAACTTTTCTCTCAAAATACAACCACATAACATGAGCAAGCAACCAAAAATATAATGATCAAAAGATATTACCTGATTCCTATGCAAGACAACTTTATCAATAAAATAGAAGCAAAACTAAAAGATGGAAATACAAGATTATTTCAATCTTTAAATTTGCAATGAAGATATTTAGTCGAGGGAGTGTCCTCCATGATGGAAAAGGTGAGTAACACAAGATTGAGATGGTTTGGGCATCTAAAGAAGAGATGCACAAATGCCCCAATGAGAAGGTATGAGAGGTTGGATATAGTGGGTGCGAGGAGAGGTAGGCCAAAGAAGTATTGGAAAGAGGTTATTAGAAAGGACATGGTACACCTTTAGCTTACCGAGGACATGACCTTAGATATAAGGGGTTTGGAGGTTATGAATTAAGGTAATAGTTGCTTTTCAGCAAAATTAAGCTTGGTAGTGATCTGGAGCACTGTATCTATCGTAGTATTAACCTTATTCATGTAGTTTCTTGCTTTTGATATTTATTAACATCTATTGTTTAGTGTGTTCTGATTATTTCACTATTTTGTTGTTGTTGTTCCTTTCTTGAATGGTCAACATTGTTTTCCTCAAGTCAACATGTTTTCTTCACTGTTGTTTTCCTTTCTATAACTACTTCGATGTGTTGCACCTTAGCCAAGGCTCCTTCATCCGTAGTCTCTCTACCTCCACAAAGTAGGGTTAAGGTCTGGTTTGCATACTCTACTCTTCTTCATAAGCTATTTGTGGGTTCACTGGGTATGTTGTTGTCTACTAGAGAATTTGAAAGTTCCCCAAGTTTTTTAAATAGTTTGATCAAAGGCTTGGAACAATGATATTCATACTTAACTCACTTCCCCAAAAATTTCCATCAAAGACTAGCAAACACTATTTCTATAATAACTTCATTTCTTGACCAACATCCAAACACTAACTACCCACCCCCCACCCCCCCACACACACACAAACACACTCGCTTTGTCTAAAATAATTTCATTTTCTTCACCAACATACAAACACTATCTAACCCCCCTCCCCCCTCTATCTTAAGAAACATTAGTCTTTTTTTGTTACGACCGAAAAAAATCCCCCATGAGTTAACAGGCCCAACACCAGTTGGCACAAAAGTGTGAAACAGCATCAAAACTTCGAATCAGTATGAGCAATGGGACTGTGAAAACAACAGGAACAGACATATATTTCAATAACAAAATCATTTGTTGATTCCTTTTTTATAATGAGGACCCTGAAATAAGAGCTGAATATTCCTAAATAATTTATACATCATTGAAGGAGATAGTCTTGCTCAGTAAAGAGAGTTGTAGTATTCATAAAATAGGAGAAGAGCATCTCCATGCGTTTTGACTTTGTCTCCCGGGATCCACCACAGGTTGGGTTTGAGAGCCGTGTATGGGTGACTATGCAGCACAGTTCAGAGAGCAGATGTGTTATTGTGTTATTTGATATTTGAAGTATAACAGAGAAACCATAATATTGAAAAATATAATACTTTTAAAGAAGGTCCTAGTGAACATTTTCCTCCTCACTATAGCCATAATTTCATACTGTTTTGAGCTTTTTCCAGTTAACAAAGCAAAAGAAATTGCCCCTTTCAACTTTTCAGTTGTGTCAGCAGCAGCCTCTTCAAATGTTGATAAAGTACAATTACATAAGATATTTATTAAAAAGTTAAGATGAGGTCCAATTTTATGCTATTTATAGATATAGACTAGTTGTGGATAAACCATCTGAGGGTGTCATCACAAGCTTGAATATAGAAAAATGGAGAAACACTCAACAAAGCTACGGTTTAGCATAGACATAAGATTAACATATGCACTACAAGCTTACAAAGAGTGAAGTTGAGGTAAGATTAGGACATCTGTTTTTTTGTTAAGGAGGTAAGGTTAAATGGCATTACAGTGCCTAACAAGAGAATGGTATATGGTAGATAAAGATACCACACACAGGGGCGGAGCTACCCTTTGTCGGAAAATCACATTGTATAGATACACCAAATTTTGATTTGATACATGTATATATTAATGTTGATACCTCTTAAAAAAAAAGGTAAAGAGTTTGGTTCACTGGTTTAGAGAAAAAAAAAAGTTGATACTCTATGACCCATTAGTAGACATCGCAGCTCGTTCACTTGTCACGCATAGAACCAAGGTGAAAAAGTGCTATGCAGTTGAAGAATATGTATCAATGTTAAAGAGGCAAGAGTTATAGAGAAGAGCTAAGACCTAGAATGTTATTTGGGATTAGATCCATTTATAAAGAGTAACCCCAATTTGCCTCTAGTGGATGTGATGTTTTCCCATAAAAAGACATTGTTGTGGGAGAGATACCTCAAGAGCATTAACAAAAACACCAAAAGAGGGAGGGACACTGTCAGATGCATACCTTACCTCAAAGGAGTTGCAGATCACCACCATTCATGGAAGATGAAAAAGACTATTACTTTCAGAGAGTCGGGTGAGGCAATTCGATTTCAAACTCGAGTATTTGTCACCCTTACATTGAAAAACGTGAAAAATTTTGAGTTTCCCCCCAAAATTGACACTCTTTTTTTACTCCTCCTGTTCTCATCTATATGTCATAGTTTTTATTTCACATGCACTAAAAAATGAGAAAAATTTAGGCCGTTAAATAAATTTAGTCTACTTAATTAATCATCGTAATTATAATTATCACTCGCAATTGATATTAATAATTAATTACATGGGTTGATTTTAACTTTGTATAATTAGTCACGTTTGTATAATTTGCTAAATTTATATACTTTGCAATTAAAAATTCTTTATTTGATTCGTATTTGTATATGACAATGATTTTTTTTTTGATTTTCAGTTTTGTCACTAACAATCTTATTGTGTATAATTTTTTAAAGTTTGTATAAATGTGTAATTTTCGAATTTTGTATAATATATTCAAAGAATGTAATTTTTATAATATATTTTACGGAAAAAGTGCCTAAAATACCCTTCAAGTATTAGATATGGTACAAAATTATCATCCATCCATCTATTGGCTCCAAATTCTCATTCTCACCAACCTATTGGCTCCAAAATACCCTTGTCATAAATTTTTTGGTTCAAAATTGACCACTTATTTAATAGTTTTAAATTTAAAACAATTTAAATACTTTTCTAAAAATATGTGGCGCTCAACTTTATAACTTAACTTAATATAATTTTTAAATCAATTCATTACCCATCATTACTAATTAAACTGCCCCCAATTAATAAATTCGTCCTTTTACTAATGCAACAATAGTAAATCTACTTTTAATGAGTGTTCATAAAATTTTGAGGCGAAAATATCTATAGAATTACATTATCATACATTCAAGTCCTCAATCAAAACATATTATAATTCAAGTGTCTAAATAATAATTATCGATAAACTTAAAAGTTTGGCTACATTCATCTTAATTATTCCTTCATCACCATTATGTGATGTTACTTCACAGATAACTTTTTTTTAAAATAAATATATTATAGTTTTAATATTTAAAATAAATCATATATATTTATAAAACTATATTAAAAGAAGTGCACGGATTAATTCGGGATGTACTACATATTTACCTTTAATTATAAATTTTGAATTCAAGCTTGAAAGAGAATCCTATTGAAAGTGTCCTCTTAAATAAGAGGCTAAACCTAAATTACATTGAGCCTTCAATTCGGACTCGAATAATTTTGGATGTTATTTTCAAGAATATGTGATTTGTCGTTCCTTAGTAGTATTCAGGGCGATTTTGATATTAGAATTGGTTTATTAATTGGGTGGGTTTAATTAGTAATGGGTGGGTAGTGATTGGTTTATACATGATATGAAAAATTTAACTATAACCAATAGTTGAACGTCAAGTATTTAAAAAAATATCTAAATAGTTTAAGTTTAAAATCATTAAATAAGTAGTCAATTTTGAACCTAAAGGTGGATGAGAAGGGTATTTTGGAGCCAATAGGTGGATGAGAGGGTCATTTGGAGTCAATAGGTGGATGGAGAGTAGTTTTGTACCATTTCCAATACTTTGAGGGTATTTTAGGCCTATTTCCGTATATTTTATACAACTGTTAAAAGTTCATATGTTTATGTTTGTATCAACTTGTTTTTTTTTTTTTGAGTTTTATCATATTTGTATATTTCTAAACTTTATATCACTCAATTATACAAAAACACGTGAATTATACAAATGTACTCGCAAATTATATAAATGAGGTGTAAATTATACAAATTATTGTCATCTCGCCTTCCTCTCCTGATCTCGCTCGTCTCTTTCATCCCTCTCTCAATCTCGCTCGCAACTTTTCACTCTATAACATGTAAGCTACGAATCTTAATTAACAAATTATAACTATGGAGTGTAATTAAGTTATTTTTAGTGGTTATATGTGAAAGTTTCCCAAAAGAAATTAAGTAAGCTAACTATTCTATCCTTATTTAAAAAATTTAAGTCAACTTTTCAATTAATGAATAATGATTAATTTATTTTGATTATTTAATTTGATCGATGAATTTGAATTATTTACTTAGTTTTCTCTGTTGGTCGAATGTATATTTTCAAAACTAATAACTCACAAGGGTAAAATAGAAAGAATATCGAAGCTTATGCATTGATTTTATAAAATAACAAGTATTATGAATCAACTATTCATAGTAACGATGATACACATAAAGGAACAGAGGGAGTGCAACAAATTACTTCCTCCCTCTATTCACTTTTTGACATAGATTATCATTTTTTTCATATTTTATTTTTACCATTAAATATCATTTTTTATATTATTTTTTAAGACTCAATACTAAATATTAATGACGGAATAACCTGAGAGACCTTTGTACTTGGCTCGATTTGTCACTTGGACCCTTCTACTCATCATTTTTTGTCAATCAAACCCTTAAACTCATCAGAACACAATGTTCTTAACCCATCTGACCATTGACCAAACTTATGTGACATTAATATTGGTGAGTTGAAAATATGTGTAATTATACGCGTTTCAAAGCCACTACAACAAATATGGTCTAAGCCCACACAAATTCAAGGCAACACTTAAAAAGTGTTGCCAAGAATATCTAAGAGAACACTTTTAATGTGTGACTTTTGTATAGAGTTTTTGGCCCCAAAATTTTTGGCAACACTTCTAAAATATACTCTTCGTAATTGTAATTATAGACTACACGTTATAAGCGTTGGCAAATCACAAAAAAATTGGCAACACTTATTTATTCCTATGATCACACTTTTAAGTGTGATATATTTTCAACACTTATAACAACACTTAATAAATGTGCTCTATTAATTCAAATAATTGTTTTATCTAAAAAATAATATTTTTCCCTGTAGATCTATTTCCCCCCAATTTCATAAAAATCAAGAGTATTGCCATAAATATTTTAATTGTTTTAAAGGGTTTCTCATTGTACTGCCAACTCTTCAGCAAATTTCATCAGGCATTTGAAGGGTACCTTAAATGGAATTAATGATTACGATTTGTCTATTTATTCATGATAAGCCACAGATTTTAATTTATCCATTTCGCCATGAAAAAGTAGTGTTTTTGGTTTGTCAATTTCGGCATATATGTTTGAGTACAATATGAGTTTTCTTGTTGATAACAACAACAAAGAATATTAATATATAGGCTGATGAGGTCGTAGTATAATATGAATGTTTCTCAAAATAGTAGTTGGTGCTCTCTTTAAATGCATAGTGCTTATCACTCTGGTTTTGCAGGAACGACCATGATGTTTATATGCTTATGTCGATCTCTTCTTATGCGGATGTTGCTTAACCATTGTTGATGGAGATATGGCTGATCCATTTTTGATTGATGTGGACCAAATGTACTCGCTTTGCCTGCTTTCCCATTTTTTCACTTTAGTATTGTGAAGATTAAGTAATTGCAAAAATGTCCTTCTACTCATTTTTATTGTTCTCTGAAGTTAAATTCTTAGAAAGCACATTTATTAATTTTGTTACTGCATTTTTCAACAATTAAGACAAATGTATTTTGAATGCTCAATGTTTTTGGACTTTCCAAGGGAATCGGAGAAAGCTTGGAATAGTCTTCTCTCTGTTGTTCGTTTTTGGTAATGTAGATTCTCACCTCACCATGTATGCATTTTTGAGAAAACGGACATTAAACACATCAACTTTAAGGTTATAGTCCATAGGATTTTAGATATAAGTAGTGACAAATGGAGAGGAAAAATAGTGATGTAGTGCTCTTGTTACACTGCAGTTCATGTTCATTCCATCATCAAATTCGATGTAAGTTGTTGGAAAGTTTGAAGACCTTTCTATAGAGAGCATAAACCTTTGCAATAATGCATTATACTAGCATATATATTCAGTTCATCTGATTGGAAGTATGCTTAAGAACTGTCATTTACTAGTGAGCATATTACTTTGTGGATCAGTTATCATCTAGTAAATATAGTTCTTGATCAATGAGGGATAATGTGTAGGGTTTTACTTATCTTATTCGGTTTATGTAGGAGCTTTGATAATAAATAAATTGAAATGTTATAATAACATGTTCAGTTTCTTCGTCGTAATTATTTAGTCTATTATGCAAATAACAGTAAATGAAGGTTAGATGTTGATGCATTTTATTTTGTAATTCTTTTGATCCTCTAGGGTTATATTGAGTTTTTAACACATTTTTAGGTGCGTGATAAAGATTTTCGATTAAAATATTTGAGAGTGAAAGAAATGTTTACAGATGATAGAAATTGGGAGAGATTGCTCGTACAGAAATTGCAGAAGTATTGATAACTCAATCTGGAAACAGAAAGATAGATGACATCGAGTGTGGAGCTGATTTCTTCAGTTACATTCTTCGAAAGGATCTATAATCTTATGCCTGACTAATTTGCGCTCACATCAACATTGCACATTCAAATATATACACTTCTCACAATCTTTGCACCAACCAAGGATTCTAACAAGATTACAATGTTTTAGTCTTGAAATCACAACTACTTATTCATAAGTTCCTGTAGCGCCTGACTAGAAGACTGTAAAAGCCTTTTTGTTGCAATTTCCTATCCATCAGATCTTCTCTGCTGATAATCAATCTAATTTATTTCATATTTTTGCACTTTCAGGAACACTGTAGAGATGTGTAAAATTACATTACTTTGTAGACTGGACCAAAGCCTCCTTGTCGAGCTTGCTAACTTAGTGGAATCTGTCAGTTGCATTGGCTAACATGCCAAAGTTATTCAAGGTGATATCTTCAATTTTAACTTGATTGATGTCATCTTTACTCACGCCACTTTGGTAAAACTTTGGAGACGTCTCTCTTAAGAATGATGCACTTTTCCTCTTTAATTCTGGTTTAGAATGGATATTCAGAAGTCAAACAATTTGCTGAAATTGAAGTTTTGGTTTGTGTTCTCAATAATCTCATTTGATTATTTACCCTTTTCCTTAGCCAACAATTTTCAGGAAAAATATCAACAGAAGATAACTATTATTGAGCCTATCGAATCATTTATTGCAATAGCTGCTACATGGAAGTCTTTCTTGTTATTTGCAGCAGCAAAACATGTACAAGCAATAGACAGTTCTCGAGCATATATTCTTTTCCATGAAAGCGAAAGCACGACATGAAATTTTGAGACTACTTTAATGGTATTATAGATTTTATTAAGAGTTTCTTGGTTATATTCTTCAAAGCCACGAAGCCTTCAATCTGAGGTCAAGCCTTTTTTAATTGACGAAGACTCCCTGGAATTAATGGTCTCTCAAGAGGTCACACAAGGTAAACTGATTCAGACATCCTTCTACATACTATGCTAGTACCATTTAATTGAAGTTCCTCACTGGCCAGTTCAATTGTTTTATGTCAATGTGACTATAGAAGGTGAAAATCGAGCTGTTATTTCTAACCACAAGTTAGAAACTAAATTCGGACAATCTCATGTTTGTTTTGTATCAACACTGCTAGAAAATGGTAGGACTCTTAAAATTGCTTGTACAACTTCTCTACTAAAAGTAGTTCATTTATATAATAAGTTGTTGCTATGAAGATGAAACAGAATGGGGAAAAGAGATACTAATTCTGATTCATCTCTTAAAATTCCTCGCTTTCAAATCGTGT
The DNA here is from genome assembly GCF_036512215.1 of Solanum lycopersicum. Taxonomy (NCBI): domain Eukaryota; kingdom Viridiplantae; phylum Streptophyta; class Magnoliopsida; order Solanales; family Solanaceae; genus Solanum; species Solanum lycopersicum. Next base: position 35,974,474 of record NC_090802.1, read on the forward strand.
TCAAAATGTAGTGATTGTTCAATCTAACTACTTTGAAAATGCAGATTGGCTAGATATATGGTTAGGTCATTGAGGACATATTAACAGGCTTCAAAATGCAATGTCATGGATGGAGATCCATATATTGTATGCTTGTGTGATGAGTGCTGCTGCTGCAGCTGCAATGTTTCCTTAGGAGTTTTGGTATGTCCATGATATGTTGAACTGGTCTGTAAGCTTTCCTCTTCTGAGTCTGCCATTCTTCATCAGCTGGCTTGGTGCTTCCTTGTTTTTGGGTCTGTCCATGCTATGTTATTTCTATGTTTTGATGTTGCTGGTATTGTGAACTGGTGTTTCCAACCTCTCTATCTGTGTATTGCATTTGCAAGGTTTCTGGAATCTTGTTTGACTTGTTCCCTTTTGTTTTTGTTCTTCCTATTAGCCTCAAACTCTTTTCTTTTTTCAAGTTCCGCATCTCTTTGCTTAATATTACATAATGTAACAAGTGTCCTTCTTGTTTACAATACATGTGGAAATCAGAATTCATGTGCCGATAAATGTTATATATATATATATATGTATGTATGTATATATATATATATATATGTATATTGGTTGTCTTACAATGAATACTCTCCAATTATGTACTTTTACATTTATTTCACTAACTTGTAATTTCATTTTGAATGTGCAGAAAAATGCCAGCAATTGCATTTGAATTGTAGCCAGAATTAAACTCGGTCTATTGTAGTGAACGATGAAGAGTTTTTGTACTATTGTCATATATGTTCGGATGCATTTGGTTTTGTCGAATTTATTGATAGTAGAGATCTTTAAGCAATCACTTTCTTAAGTATTGGTTGTACACGACATATTTCTCAAAGTTTATTTAAAATACATAACTTTGATATAATTATTAGTTAATTTTGTGTTTTAGGTTCCTTTGTATATTTAATTATGTGACTATTGAATATATGCAAATAAAAATTATTAAGCTTAAAAATAAAAAATTGTAGCTACAAAATTCTACACAACATTGCCACACTTCAGAAGTGTTGTTATAGGACTTTTAAGAAAATTTACACTTTATAAGTGTTGTTCTACATGAGATATAAAAGGAAACACTTTTTAAGTGTGATCAATATCCAAGCAAAGAGAACGCTTTTCAGTGTAGTATAATAGAAAAAAGGTATTGCTAATGAATCACTACAAAGCGTGCCCTTATACCTCCTTGGGCACGCTTTATAAGTGTAGCTATGATGACAAAATTTAAAAAGTGTTGCCTAATTTCAAAGGCTACGTTTCTTTAGGCTCCCCTCTAAAAAGTGTTGCCTAAAGTCCAAAAGTGTAGCCTTTTATCAAAAGTCACACTTTTTGTTAGTTTAGGCTACACTTTACTGGCGTGGTCGTAGGCCTAAAATTGTGTAGTGAGCGAGTTAAAATAACATTTTACTTTTTTATAAAAGCAATTTAACAAAATTAAAATATAAGATTCATCTTCTTCACCCACTCATCCACCCTTTCTTATTCTCCACTAGTCCTCTCTCACTACCCCTCACCACATGCCTCAACTTTCTTCTTTCTCCAGCCCCACATTCACTCTTCTCTGCCTCTTCTTTCTTCTTCTTCTTTTATTTTTATACAAATGAGTAGCCTCAACTTCTTCTAAAATTTTCGGTTTTTAGGTTTAAAAAATATTAGTATCATTCTTTTATTAGATGGTTTCAACAAGGAGATGTGGATAATGTGAAGGATGATTGTGACTGTTGAAAATTTTAAAACACCATTGATAAGCTTGAAAAGAATAAAACATAATAAATAGGTCTTGTGAATATGTAAAATTAATGAAAATTTTGTTGGGGTTCATTGAATTTGTGTTGGTGAACTTGTAGTTGAATTTACAAGTTAAATCAAGAAGAATTTGATCTAATGAGTATGAATATAGTGCTCAATTTGTGACCAAATATGAAGAAGATGACTATTTGAAAAGTTTTAGAAATAAAAAAATTGATCTGTTTGATTTATTTTTTATTTTTGTAGCACTTAATTTTGCGTGTGACACTAAATGATGTGGAATTCCACATGCAATTTCATTCATTACAAGCACACCAACCAGAGGAGAAAAGGGCTTAAGTATTGTATTCTTATATGTTTAAGGGTCTACTTGACAAAGTGATGAGCATGAGGGTTCAACTGACAAACGGAGCCAAGTATAGGGGTCTTTCAGGTCATTCTCTCAATATTAATTTATAAATAGATAAAATAAATATGTTAATAATTATTTTCTTAATAAATATGTCAAATTCAAGTAAATATTAACAAACAATACAATCCTCTTGTGTAGATCGCTTTGTCATAGAAAAAGTGTATATTGCTATAAAATAAAGGGAAAAGATTCAAATATGTCATCAAACTTTTTTTAAAAAGGTTCATTATGTCATTAGTTGAAAGTTTGTCTCATCTATACCATTATTAAAGAAAAGGCTCATCAATGCCATTTTTTAACTCTAATTTTGTCAAACCGTTGTTTACACCTCAAACAAAGTTTAACACTTTTCAATTGGAGTTTGTGGATCAAATATACATTTTTTACTTCTTTTTCTTTTAGAACACTATGAATACATGAAAAAGACAAACAAATCTCAAATTTTCAACATCTTTAATTCTTTACGAAATCATCTCAAATTTCAATATAAATAACGTACTTAAACTAAACACTAGCAGAAAGTGTATTGTATTGTATATCATTTTCTCTATGAAGTGGTTATTTATAGCCAAAGTTCAAAAGGTAAGAAATTATTTTTTGATTCTTGACTACAAAGGGTGGGTTCCATTTCACATGAGCATCCACCATTTTGACAACACTCCCCTTGGATGTTTATGTAAACGAAAAGTTGAAGAACAAAAATATATAGGCATTCTTATTATGTATTGGTTGCTACCTCATTAGTGATCTTGCTAGGAAAATCCAATGGAAAAAAAATATAGAATAAGAAAAAAAGAGAGCATTGCGTATTCTACTCCCGATGAAGACCTTGATTTAAATGGTTAAGTCTTCACATTTCAATCTTGTGTATCATCTTCTTAAGAGTTGAGGTTGGTAAAGATTTAGTAAATAAATCTATTGAATTAGCACTTGAATGAATTTTTTGTACATCAATATTACCATTCTTCTGTGTGAAGAATAACTTCAGTAAAATGTGTTTCGTTCTATCTCCTTTTTTGAGTCTCCTCTTAATTGAGTTATGCATACGACATTGTCTTCAAAGAGGGTTGTGGGTACTTTGATATCACACTTTAAGCCACGTCTTTCCTTGATGAAATGTATCATTGATCTCAACCATATATATCTCTACTTGCTTTATGGATAGCTATTATCTCAGAATGATTTGAAGAAGTAGCAATAATGAACTGATTCGTAAATCGTCATGATATAGCAATACCTCCGCATGTTAAAAAATAGTTTGTTTGAGATCGATTTTAATGTGGGTCAAATAAGTAACATATATTTGTAAGATCATCAAGATATACACTATCTTTGTTAGTATAAAATATACTCATATCAATGATCCCTTTTAGATATCTTAATATATATTTAACTTTGTTTCAATGTCTTCCTGTAGGGGAAGAACTATATCTTGCTAACAAATTAACAGAAAATGTTATATCAGGTCTCATAGCATTAACAAGATACATAAGTGCACCAATTGCTCTAAAATATGATATTTCAAGACCAAGAGGTTCCTCATTCTTTTCTTGAGATCAAAACATATCTTTACTCACTTCAAGTGAACTAACGATCATTGGAGTATTTAATGGATATGTTTTATCCATGTAGATTTGTTTAAAATTTTCTTAATGTAAGGGATTGATGGATAAAGATTTCGTCTATTAAATGTTTATTTGTAGACCAAGACAAACTTTTATATTACCAAGATCTTTCATTTCAATTTGTTTATTTAGATATGCAATTGTCTTTTGTACCATTTATGGAGTTCCGATGAGATTAATGTCATCAACATAAGTATCAAGTATAGTGAAACTTGATATTGTTTTCTTAGTAAAAATACAAGGCAAGTGACATTATTCATATAACCTTCTTTTATCAAATACTGAGACGATTATACCACATGCACTCTAATTGTTTTAAGCATGTAACGATTTCTTTAATTTATTTGAGCATATTTTCTCAGATTTTCAAACTATATGGTTCAGGCATTTTAAGTCATTCTGAAATTTTCATGTAGATGTCATTATCAAGTAAACCGTAAAGATAAGTTGTAATCACATCCATCAAATGAGATAATGATGAAACTTTCCATGCAATTTCTCTTTAAATTCATTTTCACTTTCCTAATTACGAAAAAATTATTTAACCAAAATCGATAATCTCTAAATCTTGTTGTGAATAAATCTCTTGTCAATGGCTCAAGGTAGCAAATCATAGATGAAGAATCAAACCCAATATATATACCTAACCTTTTTTGGGGGGCCATTAAATAGTTGTGGTTTAGGTTTATGGAATAAGAAATGATGAAAACATCTCTCCTAGAACGTGAAAAGGAGAAATTTTTTGATATGCCAAGTTAGCTATATAAGGCAACGAGATGCCTTCTTGGACACCAAGTGAAACCAAAGGTGATAGTCCTTCACTCCTATGATGCCTCCTATGACAATCGTCACTCGTAGTCCACGTGCTCTCTTTTCCCATTTCAACATGTAACTCAACCATCATAATGTGCAATTCTTTGGATGACTTTGAAATGTGCTCAAACACCTTCATATCCGTGAATGAACTTTTAAGGGTTTGTAACTATCATACTTGGCTTGTTGTTAATAGTTCAAAAACTCCGTGTGTGCAAAGCATAATGAAATAATCAATTGAATTTTGCGTTAAGTGAGAATAGCGAGTCAGAGCTCTCACTACCAAAATTTTGCAGAAAGCTTTTACCAAAACCTTGTTGATTTCAATCGGAGGCATTTCATTTCCCTTGATTGTAATTATGTGTGATAATTAATATGAGCTCATGTGGATCAGACATTCCATTTCATATTTTTCAACATACAAACATATATACCTGTTTGGGACGGATCAAGACTAGTATTACGCTTGACAACTAGATATAGTCGGCCCATTCAAAACTAGAGGAGCTTTGCAAATCTTGTCCATCATGGTATGAATTTTCATGTCATACTTAGATAATTTAGATACGGAGACTCCCTATTTTAGTCTTGTGTTAGCGCCTCTCAACTTATCGTCTTCCAATTGCTTGGCTGGGGTTTTCTTAATTTTATAAACCACTTAGGAATTTTCCTCTATTGGATAGTCTCACTGTAACCCTTAGACTCAATTGATCAATATATATTATTTGTTAATCCTTCAGCCTTAATCATCAGACCCTTGATCATTGTGTGTGAGTCGAAATTTCCTCTATGACACTTTGACTTGGAGCTTGTCCGTGTCACTTGTTGGCATTTAGTTGCTTGTGAATGTTGTCCTGCACTATGATATTCTTATACAATTTTCCTGCAATGCAAATTCTAACAAGATAGACTATTGAACGATTTAAACATTACCATCACAATGACCCCTTGTATGTCAAATGAAAAAGTGCAATTGAATTCATCAAGTGGTTTTAAGACATGTGAGCTAGTGAATGAAATAATTACGACAATAACATAATATATTGAATTGATGATACCAAAGTAATCAAGTCGTGTTTTAGGTCATGAGAATTGACCTTTGAGGCCTAAGTACATTGAGTCTGGCCGAATGACTTTTGAACTAAATTACTAAGCTTATATAAAATATGTTTGCATGAATAAGTGTATGAGTCAAAAAATATGGAGCCCCTAATATTGATGTCTATTGAGCTAATTATAAATAACAAAATACCTAACTAATTTTATCTCACTCATCCATGATTTTTGTATATAAATAACACACAAATTTTTACTATTTTAACTTTAATATCTTTTAATTTAAAAAACATAAAAAGTTCAATTTATTTTAAATAAAAAAATATGATAAACTTTTTAAATTTCTGACCAAATTCTAAATAATTTTTTTGATCATTTAACATGAACCTATTTTCAAATATATATATATATATATATATATATATATATTTGAGATTCTTAAAAGTCTATGGCATTTTTTCTTCTATTTAAGTTACATATGCACAATTGTTATAGTTATTTATACTTTATTTTCTTATTAAAAGTTCTACAAGCGCATATAAGTTAATAGGTGGATCAATTTTAAAACCGTTAAGTAAGTGATCAATTTTGAATCCAAAGGTGGATGACAAGGATATTTTGGAGCCAATAGGTGGATGAGAAGGACATTTTGGAGCCAATAGGTGGATGAAGGGTAATTTTGTACCATTTCAATACTTCTAGGGTATTTTAGGCCCTTTTCCGTATATATTATTAGTAACTATGTGAACCCATAACATATACATTTGAATTTCACTTTTTGTTTCATCTATCATTATTGATAATAATCAAAGTTTTCATAATCAGTATTTTATTCAACCAACTCACCCTTAAATCTCAAAAGGTTGTTGCTACTAAGCCAACTCTCTAGCTTCACTGCTACACAGATCAGAAAGCAAAAATGAAACATACATTTAGTTGGGCTAGTGTTGGAATGTATGCGTCCACTAATGACGATAGGACTATGTCCTTTACACAATATTGATGCACGAGAGTAAATACGAAAAGTAAAGAGAAGACAATAATTTACGTGAAAATCTCTTTGCTCAAGGGAGTAAAACCACGACATATTTCACAGTATTTTCAAACTGTTTTCAATAATCTTCCTAAGCAAAAGCGAAACACAGTTTACAACCACACAATGAGATTAACCTCCGAATCTCAATACTAAGTAATACAACATATTACTTAATTGAGCCTCAACTATGCCTGCATTGCCCAATATACTAATCCTCACTGATTAATATAGAGTTTTTCGTAAGACAAGGGTTGCCCTCAACTATGTGCTTGCAATGATTCACATAAGGTTTGAAACGTTTCTTATCAAAGTGAAACGAATCCCACAAGTTAAGCACAAATACAAGCAATCAAAATAAGAACATGTTCTGGAAGCAAATCATCTATCTATGAGGTCCGTTGTTGTTTTGTTGAAGCTTGAATTTTCTCTCTTTGAATGAAAGACTTAATACTTGTTTGTCTTGTTGAATATAACAACCATAAAGAATTATTAACTGCTGGACAAACAACCTCATCCATTCTGATTGGTTCAGTATGCTGACGACCTCACCAACCCCTGACACGACAACTTTGTAGGTGCGTAACACATTGCCCTAGGCTGAGCACTCTGCAGAGGACCGACTGCATGCTATCTTAAGTAGGAAATATTACTGTCCCCTTTTTTGATGATGACAAACAACTTCCTCACAAGAGTTAACATTTATTCAAAGTGCATTTGTTCACCTGTATCAGTTCATCTTAACTATACTCTAATTTCACAAATAGTTTACGATCAATGCCCCCTTTCGTCATCATTGAAAAGGAGTAACAATAAACATATACAAATTTCATACAAAATTTAGGAATTCAGGGCCATGGGCCACACATTACATATGAAAGTAGGCAAAAATAGTGAAGACAAAAACATATTAGTTAGGGGCAAAAAGAGATGATATCATTAGATAATTAATGCTGACGACAAAGTTCGATCAAAATAGTACACTTTGCCACGAGAAATTTAAAGAGAAACCAACATAGACACTGAAACACATAATAAAACATGGGTGTATGATTCATTTAGAACGGAGAGGTAGGAGTAGGTAAGGACAGTTTTTTGTTCAGAGCATGAACTTCCTCACTGTGTGAGGCATTTATCTTCAACATCTAGGCATTTTCATCTCTCTTTTGTCGACTTCTTCCTTACCCACAAAAGTAGTACTAGGTCCCCTAAAATAGTCTTGCTGTATCTGAGCCTTAAGTTGTGAAATCTCACCTCCATTGCATTCAAGATTACTGTAAGATCATTTAGATCCCGCTTAAGAGATTCTTGATGCTCAAGAAGATCAAACACACGAGACTTACCCTTGACCTTTCCTTTAGCACATTCACATTCAAAGAGGGTTGTAAGAGAGAACATATGCTTCAGAGTACCAGGTAGTTGATCCCTTGCCAAGAGGTACTCCAAAGTGGTCGAACACGTGGTTGAGTAGGTACCCATAAAATATGCCATGTTTATACTTTTCTTAAGTCATTACCCCATGCATGTTTTCAAGCATAATAACAGGAAGGTTGATAGCCTCAAGTTCATCCAACTGTTCCATGAGGTACAAATCTGTGACAGATGCTACAATTCTCTTCTCACTCTTGGGCACTAGGACCTTGTTAATGAACTCAAACATCAATTGATACTCTCCTTTTAGGAACTTTGTAGGTAGACCAACACGCTTAATGTCCCCATACTTGGTATCCCTTTGAACAAAATCACTAAAAGGTTTGCAACCTTCAATGGACCGAATCCCTATCGAAGGAACTCCCAAAATGATTCCCAAGATTTCTTCATTCAGCGAAATATTTACTGCCTGAATTGTTGTTTGAATACCTTCGTCATCTAGGAGTTCCATTTTATACTTCTAGCTCGTGCAAATAAGGTGATGGAACTTCAAACAGGTATTCCCAACTTTGAAGGGACACATAATAAAATAGAGAAGACACACCATGTTATGCGAGAATATTCAAACCAAATACCCTTCTATTTGAGCACCTCTTGATTTCCCAGTTCAGTAGCACACTCTTCTCTTGTCAACTCCCTACCCTCGAGTTTCTTCTAAGAGGGCGTACCTGGTCCCTTACCAAATTTTTGTTTTGGAGGGGGACTATTTAGTCACCTTATCCTTTTTCACAGTGCTTCATTCAATGTCTTCGAAACCCCTTTATCTTTGAACCGTTCCTTTTATAGCTCCGCCTTTTGGTTCTCTACTATTTGAACTATGTCTTCAGAATCTGTTTCACTTGAGCCTATGGTTAGAGCCAGTGAGGCAGGTTTCTAAGTAGGCACATAAAATATCCTTCTTCATCTACGATTTATTTTTGTTTGGACTTTGTTTGACGCCAAAGCTTCTCCTATTAATTTTAACAACCCTAAAAATGACTATGCTAGGTAATGTATAACGTATCTAGAATGCCTAGATTAGACCGGGTTCACACGAATTGATGCGCGTAGAACCAGACCTCTGAACCCTTGAAAAAACTAAGCCAACCAACTTGGTGACATAGTTGAGCTAGAAAAGGTTGGGTCCAACAATGTAGGTCACCCGAATATGAAGATTTACCCGGATGAGTCTTAACCAGCCTTAAAAAGGGGTAATCTTAAGTTTGGAGGGTCTAGGGGTAAAATGGTCTTTTTCATGGCTAAGGGTAGTATTGTAATTATCCTAAATATTTAATTAATTAATTAATGAATATGGTGGAGGGGAAAGTTGGGTAGAAAGGGCGAAATTGACCCTTTGAGCGAAATCTTGCTCCACCTGGGTTCGAGCCTTGGTGGAAGCAATGATTTAATTGATTTATTGTATTTAGTGAATTAATTAAATTAATTAATATTTAATTTGCTGATTCAAATAAAGGACAATCAGATTTTTAATAAAATAATAATAATAATAATAATAATAATAAATAAATAAATAATGAGGAGTCTTAGTTTGACTAAATCTCCACCTAACTCTCCTAATCCTAATCCTCTCATTCTCACGTTTCTCACTCTCATTCTCACGTTTTTTTATCAGTAAAAGAACTGAAAATGATAGTTTTTTTACTCTTGAAGAACTTACACACAAAAACTCAAAAGAAAAGCTAAGCTAAAAACGAAAATTAACAACATTTTTCTCGATGGATTGTGCTTGGGATTTTGGTGTTCGTGGGAAATTGGCAGCATTTAAACAAGTGTGGAACGACATTAAGGTATGAGTTTTATTCTCTCTTGGTCCCTTTCCCAAGAGACCCCTAAGTTCAGTTTAAATTCCAATTGATAAACTAAGGTTGTCCCCGTTGCATTCCCCTGTCATTAGATCCTTTGAAAGATTCAAAGCATGCGTTAGTATATCTTCTCGTAGATAATTTTAGGTCTAGTTGTGATTATGTATTGACTGTGTATTTGTAAATTATGTAAGGAATGAAAGATATATTCCGAAAAGTGTCTTACGTCAATTGTTTGAGCATGGGTGTGCTGTAAATTAACTATGTTGCTGCCTGAAATTTGTGTGTTATAAATGTTATGTTTTCATATATGTAAATGTTAAAAGTGTGATGTTAATATAAGGGTAATGTTTATTGAAAAATGTCAATCGAATTACTCCAAGAATCAACATTAACACTTGAAAGAAAGATGGATTGAAAGAGATCAAATTTCTAGCTTGCTGGAAATGTTGGTCTCGGCCAAAAATTTGAAAAGTGAGCTATGTTTTAAATTTTTTAAAAAATTGTGAGGTCATTGGTAATTGAACCCAATACCTCACCAAATGTAAATTACATAAAAATTTCATGATTAAAATGAAAGGAAAAATAAATGTGGTGAGTGGGGATTGAACCCACAACCTCTTGAATAGACAAGAGAGTTAGGAGAAAAATAAAGGAGAAAAATAAATGTGTTGAGTGGGGATTGGACCCATAACCTCTTGAATAGATGAGAGAGTTAGGAGAAAAAATAAAGAAGAAAAATAAATGTGGTGAGTGGGGATTGAACCCACAACCTCTTGAATAGATGAGAGAGTTAGGAGAAAAATAAAGGAGAAAAATAAATGTGGTGAGTGGGGATTGAACCCACAACCTCTTCCATAGGTGAGAAAGTTAAGAGATAAATTAAGAGAAAAAGAATGAGCTTGTGGGGGATTGATTCCACAACCTCCTTGCCTTAAACGAAAAAGAGAAGAGGAAAAGAAATGAAATATTATGGAAGTGATGGGGATCGAACTAGGGTTCCCCAAATCTGAAAAATGCAATCATCAAGTTTAATATAAGATTAAATGTTGCTCAAGGGATTCAAAATCGGGTTCCCTTGCCCAATTCTGTATTGATACATAAGTCATACATGAACAAATATTTAATTAATGCTTCCTCCAATGGTCGAAATCAATATCTTGGCATATCTACAAGATGCATAAGTCTTGTACCACATAATCTTGGGTAAATATGAATCACTTAGAAAAACTATGAATGAAGCCTCATGCCTTGTATGTGTGGACTCATAAGTCTAGCATACGTTTAAAAGTAAGTGAACCTAAGATGTTATGTGATGAGATAATGAAACCCCAGAGGGTTTAAGTAAGAATGTGACACACATTAAAGGGGAAAGTGTATTGACATAAGATGAAATGAACATTCACGTAAAAAGGGTGAGTAATCATGAAGAGTAAATGTGCTAAAGTTAATGAATGTGGTGACAACTTGATAAGAAGCTAATATGAAAGGTTAGATAAATCTCAAATGAGCCTAAGTAAATGTTACCAAGACGTACTCACCTATGAGAGTGTGAGGTTAATGAAGAGACCAGTCTGTATGAACACTCTAATGAATGTATTGAAGTCAAAACATACTTAATATTAATGATGAGATGAGAATCATCTAATGATATATGATGCCTCGTTCTAGAAGCCAACTTTTATGATGTATGAGATGAATGTAATGGAACTTTATGCTAAGCACCGATAGGCTAGCTATGAGTTGCGATTCCTTCTTTTGAGAAGGCAGAGGTTCGTGTAATTCTCATGAGATGATATTGTCCGTCCTAGATGATGTAACGATGATGTATGTAGGCTTGTCTGCGACCTCTGAGAGGTCAACGACGCCAGTCTCATATGGGGTCTAGACTCCTTTGGTGACATTCTTGTTGCATATCTTCTTTTGTTTCCACCATTTTCCTTTTCCCTTTCTTTTTCTTTTCTTTTCAAAATCAGTAGGCGCATCTTCAAGTCTAGTCTCAGGTGCAACTTGAGTCGTTGCAATATATGAGACTACCGTAGTCAACACATTTGCCCGACAAACCTCTTTCCTATATCAACTTAGAGGGACTTATTCTTCATCTTCCTCTTCACATTGTCACAGGAGTTTGGTCAAACACTGGTTGAACAATATGGTGACCAGTTTTGATTATCTGTACTCTTTTTCAAAGAGTATTGACTGAGTATCCCCTTTGAGAGATGCCAAACTTTATATGGCCACTAATTCCTCTGTCGCTGCTTGTATGTTAGACTCTATACCCTTTCCCTTAGGAAAATGACCTTCAAATAACCATTCAGACATAGTGAATGACATATGCCTTGGTTGAGACACGACTTCTAGATCTTCAATTGAAGTCTCAAGATGAGTCTTAACAGCTGTCTGGGCCTCAAATTTTGTTGATTCTTTGTCTGATAGAACCAGAGTGTCAAGACCCTCAAAATGAACTAAGGTATCTATAGAACCACACGTGCCTTAAAAAGTTAATAACATGTTAATTAAGTGTGTCACATATTGTGATAATCGATTTAAAGATTTTTAAACTCAAACGTCAAGAAACAACCAAGACATATGGAAACTAGTTGTGTTGTGTGCTAGTTTGCCTTTGTATGTTAGTCTTGTGTTGGACTGTTGTTTGGAGTCTAAATTGATAGGGTAGGATCCTAAAATCTATATGGACGTATTTAGAGCCTAACGTCCATGGACGACTCCCCAAGGACCACCTAAAGGGTCCTTGAGAAAGACCCAATGACTGGCTAAAGACTACCTATGCAGTGTCTTAATGATGCCCAAGCAAACGACGCTCCGTGCTTGGATCGATGCCTCGTCGATTGGGGGAATAGTTATACACTTATGCGTGTGAGCTCATCCCCCAAAATGAGAGCCTCAGTCACAAACAACGGAGCAGCAGGACGATGCCCCATCGCTAGCATCCGTAGTTTGGACTTGCAACACTTCCAAGAAACGCTGCCAAGTTAGGGGTGAATTGGGAAATTCACCCCACGTCCTAATTAAAATATGGGAGGTTAGTTATGGTATTTTTAGGTAATCTAAGTTAGTATATAATCCTAAAACCTAATTTAGAATTCATTCTTCCAAATCAAACCCTCGCCCAAAACCCCCATTGGAGACCAAGCTCAATAACAGCCTATGAAGATGGATTTAAAGTGTTCTATTCTCCAAATTTCGTGGATTCTCTTGTGTTAAGGTATGGTAACCCTTTATACTTAGTTAATATTTCATCTAAGGAGTTCTTTAAAAGGTTTTCCAACATAATTAAAAGGTCAAAAATCCTATCTTTCAATCTACCATGGATTCATTATCAAATTGATTTCAAAGTCATTCTAATGAGATATTTATGATTAATCAATGGGTAAAACATGATTTTCATTCCAATTCCATGAAGAACCCATTATATCCATAATCTCTCAATTTATGATATAATGTTGGTCTTGGGATCTTGATTATATGATGATTCAATTGTTATTAGATTATAGTGTATTTCTTAATCCTACTTCTATCTATGTCAATTGATTATGAATTCTGGAAAATTGATCAATGATGATCATAGCTTGGAGAGTTGGTAAGTTTCCCTATTTCCTCTAATTAGCATAGAATGTATATTGAATTGTGTTGCTTTATGTAGTCCACTTATGGTGACAATGTTTACATTCTTGTCTATCTTTGTATGTAGTAATAATGGCCTTGAAGGCTATAGATATAGAGTGGACTGATATGATGATTACCATGACTATGAAATTATGTGTGTAGTCTTCCATTATAGTGGCACGATCTAGGTGTGTTGATGATTTTAAGTAAATATGATAATCATGTTAGGGTTAGGTATGGTCTACATGACTAGTTGTGATGAATACTGTTATAGCATGACCCCTAACTTTGAATCCCCATATGAATATGTGATATTATGCATGTTAGGTGTATTCTATTCTAATGTTGAATATGTTGTTGTCTCATATGACGTAATGTGGGTGTGTGACCTAGATTCCTAAGTGTTCTATTTATGAGTTGGTCATGACATGATGGATACATTGTATATGTGTTATGATTTTCAGAGTGTGGTTTCCTATATATCTTGGTTGTTGTTCTTATGTGATCATGATGACCAATATGAACACACACACTCTCATGCATAATTATGAGTAGGATAGATCCATGGTGTCAATTAAAAGGATAGTTCTCATATGCACCCTTATCCATTACTATGCATGTAAACTATATGATTAATGAACTATGAGCATGTGTTGTCTAGAGGTGTTTATGTGAAAGTATTACTCACATATGTATGCACAGACACATGATGTATGAATGGTAGAATTATGTGAAAGTACATTCTCACATAATATAGGTTCTATGATGGAAGGACATTCTTATCCTATACACCTTTGAGGTATATGATGTATGAGGGACAAAGTCCCCAAAGCCTTCTTTATGAACTAATGCTAATAAAGGTTTAAATATGTTTAAAAAGAGAGTTCGAGCTTAGCATCGAGTAAATATGAAAAATGAGAGTGGGGGCTTTTCGTTTAGTAAACCCGACTTCCCACAAGAGAATCTTCACATTTAGCAAGTCTCGGTTTCCAGCATAGATGTTGTCTCATAACATGGAAACCTCCACGTTATCAAGTCAAGGTTTCTAGTCAAAATCTCTTTGTTTCATAATTACCAGCCTCTGTAGGTATTAGTTTAGTGGATCCACTAGAATAGATATTATGTATGAAGGTCCTACCTTGATAAGTAGTATCTTCTATTTTTAGTGTGGGAGTAGAAAATCGAATTCCATGTAGCTCACATGGTCTATGTCGGTTATGACTATGTCTCCCAAAAATATAAGAAATGAACTAAGACAAGAATATGAACTCTAATCATAACTTCTTGAAAAGGTTACTTAGTATAGGTAGGACTATGGACCCTACCCATGCATTGCACAAGTGAACTTCAAGAAAGGATAAGGTTAGGGCCTTTATGAAATGAAGACCTATGTTATGTATGATTTGTATGAATGCATGTTAAAGTGACTTTGCTATGCCAAGACATGAATTATGACTATGCATGTGAATTACACTTATGACTTCTAATTAAGTTTATGTGGTATATGTGGGGGATGGGACTCCATGTGTACATTGAACAAGTAAGACTGTGAATGGGTTGTGAGGGTGGTTTACCTATGATATGATCTAAATGAATTATGACTAAAGTTTTAGTAAATGAATGAGTCATTATATGATGCTATGAAGAATGTAGTCTTATGTCTAGTGATAAATGAAGGTGCTATTACTTGTTGAATATGATATGCCTAGTCTAGGATGACTTCTTAGGAACACTTGATGTAAGTAGTATTATTGGATGCTACCTATACACTACACTAGTTTGACTTGGGGGTTGTCTTAGGTGATGGTTCTTATGTGAAACTTATGTCCTATGATTTGCTTATGACCTTATGATTATATGTGGTTTGGTTGATGAAGCATATTTAGGAAATACCATCTTGACTGACCTTAAGGTAATATATTGTACTAAGTATTACTAGAGGGTTGCTTGAGGAAAGAAGTTAAGGTAAAAAGAGAGGTAATGTCTTGTATGTATTTAATGTGCCTCAAAATGTGATAAGCGACTTTATGTGTTATTTTGAATAGTGTCCATGTCTATATGAAATATGTGAGCTATATGATGCTTATCGTATAATGTTTATGAAGTTTTATTAAGAGACATGATGCATGGTTTCTAACTAAATGTCCTCTTTAAATGCATGTTTTTGTATGGTTGTCAAACTTAGTGCATTCTTGTAGTAATACTATTCTTCTTCATCTTTTTACACAAAGTGTAGATGGTGATGGCTAGAGGATGTATCCTAAGTGAAGAGCTTGGATAGATATCCCATGTTCAAAGAAAGGGATACTTATAATTCAATGATTTCCATTTCAAATTCTTATTCAAGATTATGTAACCGTTTAAAGTATTATTTTATATTGGTTAAGTGCCCTGTCCCTATTTTACTATAATGATGTAGTCTAAGTTGACAAAAGAGACTTAGAGTCTAACAATGTACCTATGATATTTTTATATACATGAAGTCATGTTCTAGCATTTGATGTGCTGTGAAATTTTTTAAATTTTTTGCTATTTTTATGAATATGCGATGAATGATGTCTATGAGCTTGTAAGACCTCCGAGAGGTCAAGTACGCCATGTTACTTCTAAGGGGTGCTCCCTGGTTGTGACAAACATGAAATCAAAGCATGATGTTATAGAAAGTGGTTTTAGGCTCCAAAGTCTCTCATTTCCATGTGTAGTAGAGTCTTGTTTATCTATCGTGAGTCACGACACATCTATGAGCGTAGGCTAAAGGATGATAGAGTTTCACATTCTTCACTACTCTTGTGTCGTTCTATAGAACTTATCTCTTTATGATCTCTCTCTTATTTTCCTTGTCCGGTGGTCTTTTAGATGTGATTGCTTGAAAGGAATGGTGTCTCAAGGCTAATGTAATGGGAGAAAAGTGAGTTTTTATACTTATTATGGTTTTGTGGCTGGATGAGTAATTATGAAGGTAAATTTAGAATGTTTTGATATGATGCCATCCATGGCTATAGGTGACCTATGAGTAATGAGATATTATGTTGAGAAGTGATATTATGATATGGTTATATCTTTTTAATAGTTGTTATAGTTGAATGGAGTTCCCTTCAGAATGATAGGTTGTTGATGGTTACTTATGATGATAGTATAATGCTATGAGGTAGGATTGAAATGTTTTTGGAGAAATAGGGTAAATAGTGAGAAAGATGAAATGTTGCCCTTGTTATATGAGTAATTCTCCATAGTTATCCTTGTGTGGATCGGAGTCCCTTGTATAGGCTCGATCCTAAGAAGGGAAGGTAGTATGCTTACCTTGTAAGGAAATTATGAAGTATGCTAGTAGGTAGAAGCATCTTTATGATTAGTTGGTTAGTTCCCTTATGAACCTGTTCTAAGAGTGGGGAAAAAGGGAAGAAAGGGTTTTATTCCATAAGTTGGGATTATGCTTTGCCCTAAAGTTAAGTTAGAAGGATATATGTATCCCTTTATTCATGGGTAAAGGAAGGGAATTGATGTTGACCTATTTTGAAGTGGTTAGTTGTCTCTTAAGATTGATCTTAAGTATGGATATTTGAGGAAGTTCTTAGATTGTACCTAGGTATAGTTGGTTGGAAGGTTCCACAAAAAGTGATGACCCTTGTAGACTTGAATTAGGAATTAGTTACATTGTTAGGACTTGGTGGTAGAATGTGATGAGATATGGAATTACCCTTGGTATTCATGGTATAGTTAAGGCCTCATGTGGTTGGGTAGCATGACCTAACTTGATTGTTATGAGTTATTTTAGGTGATAAACTTAGAGGAGTAATGGTGCTTGAGGAGTAACTCTTGATGGTTGAGTTAGTGAGCTCCTTGGGATAAGATTAGAAGTGGAAAACCTCAATAATGTCATACCTTCTAGGTGAGGAGTATGTATATTTGGTCTTGACTTTATTTGACCTTGGTGTTTAGGGGCATGATATGATTAGGCTTACCCAAGTGGGGGATAATGTGCCTATATGGTAAGGTTATGAATGTCCTTAATGGTCCTATTTTGAGTTCCCTTGAACTTTTATGCATAGAGGATCACTTTGGAGGTGATGTAAAGATGAGTGTGCATAAGCTTAGATCCCTAGAGAGGGTGATGATGTGCTTAGTGTTAGAGGTTGGTAAACTAAAGTCCTATAGGTTGAGATAAGTTGCTCTTAAAATGGGCTTACCCTAAGTGAGGGATGATGATATGAGCAGTAATGCTGTTGATATCCCTATCTTTTCCTTCTATTCCTACTCAAGCTTGAAACCAAAGAGTTCCTAAGTAGCTTGTTCATAATGGGAGTCTTGCATATGAGCATAAGTTGCATGTTCTCTATATGTTATGCATGTCTTAAATGACACTGTGATATGCATGTATAAAAGGTCATTATTGCATGAAAAAGGGATTTTGATAGATTGCATGTTTTTCATGTTGTTGTACACCTTTTATATAATGAATGTGCAATTTGACTTCATGGCATGGTTTAATGAACATGCTTTGTAACCCTTATAATATGTGGTGTTTTGTCCCCACAATGAGAATTTGAATTTTTCTTTAAATAAGAAATGATGAGTCTTTTTAAAAATCTGTGAATTTTATGACTTGGGAAGTGTTAATGCAGGCTCACTCTTGAGAAGTAATGGTATGACTAGTCAATGTCTTTATAGGTGCCTCTGAATTGTAATAATTTCCCTAAATGATTAATGTTTATGAAAGCTAGTGTCATTCTAGAATTTAAATTTTATGAAATAACTTCCTATTGTTGTGATGTGTGTGGTGTGATTTTTGCCATTTTTACTTCATTAGGAAGGGAGTATGAGCATAATGTGGTTTGGAGTAAATAAATTCTCCTTAGGAATGAATTTTGACCTTTGTGCATTTCTTTTATGTGAACTCTATGATGCCACGTGTGTACGTTGTGACTAGGATAAGGTAGTCCGTCCTTGAACATTATTAAATATGGTAATGTCATATATGATCTTGATGGTATTATTTTTAGACTATACGATTGTATTTGGTCTACATTATTCATGATTTTTGTGTAACTAAATGAATTGCTTAATTATCTCATTACATGAAATGTGGATTATGCCTATGTGTGCATTTGAAATCCATTGTATGTTTGATCTTATGATAAAATAATGAGCATGACTAAAGTTGGAGAAGGTAGTTCATCCAATTGGCAATGAGTATGAAGAATTATGTAAGCATGAAATTAATTTTAGGAGCAGTCCATGTTTGACTGTGTTGTTTTAATTGCATGATAGTGTGAAGTTAGTGTTATCTTGTAAGTTTGGAGCATTGACTATTATATGATAACATGTTGAATGTTGTGATCTTCTTTATGGCTCATTGAGTCGTTAAAAGTGTTTAAAGTTTTCCAAGTGTCAATCGAGGACGAATGTTCTCAAGTGGGGGATATTATCAAGACCCTCAAAATATACTAAGGCATCTAGAAAATCACATATGAATCAAAGAGTTAATAACATGTTAATTAATTGTGTCACAGCTTGTGATAGTTGTTTTAAAGAGTTCCGAAATGTCCATAAATGACAAAGACGTTTGGAAACTACTCGTGTTGTGTGCTACTGTTCCTTTGTATGTTTGTCTTGTGTTGGAGTGTTGTTTTGAGTCTAAATTGATAGGGAAGGATCCTGACGTATATATGAATGTATTTAGGGTCTAAACGATGGGTCACGACTCCCCAAGGACCACCCAAAGGGTCCTTGAGGTGGACCCAAAGGCTGGTTTAAGACTGCTTTGGCAATGTCCAAACGACGCTCCGTGCTTGGATCGATGCCCCATCGATTGGGGGCGTTGCTCCACACTTAGGCATATGAGATCAACCCCCAAAAAGGGATCCTCAGTCATGGAGCAGCTGGACGGCTCGTTGATCAGAGGACTAGCATACGTTGTTTGAACTTGCAACACTTCCAAGAAACTCAGCCAAGCGAGGGGTGAATTGGGAAATTCACGCCACGTCCTAATTAAAATATTGGCGGTTAGTTTAGGTGTTTTTAGGTAATATATGTTAGTATATAAGACTAAAACCTAATTTAGAATTCACTCTTCCAAATCAAACCTTTCTCTCTCAAAACAAACCCTCCCAAAACCCCCATTGGAGGCCAAGCTCAAGAACAACCTATGGAGATGGATTTCAAGTGTTTTCTTCTCCAAATTTCATATCTTCTCTTGCATTAAGGTATGGTAACCCTTGATCCTTAGTTAATCTTTCATCTAAGAAGTTCTTTCAAAGGTTTTCCAATATGATTCAAAGGTCAAAATCCTATCTTTCACTGTTGCCATAGGTTCATTATAAATTAATTTCAAAGTCATAATGACTAGATACTTATAATTAATCAATAGTTTTAACATGATTTTCAATCCAGTTCCATGAAGAACACATGATCTTCTAAATCTCTTAATTTATGATATAATGTGGGTCTTGTGATGTTGATTAGATAATGATTCGATTGTTATTAGATTATAGTGTATTGCTTAATCCAACTTCTATCTATGTCAATTGATTATGAATTGTGGAGAATTGATAAATGATGATCATAGCTTAGAGAGTTTTTAACCTACCCTATTTCCTCTAATTAGCATAGAATGTATATTGAATTGTGTTGCTTTATGTGGTCAACTTATGGTGGCGGTGTTTACATTCTTGTCTATCTTTGTATGTTGTAATCATGACCTTGAAGGCTATAGATGTACAGTGGATTGATATGATGATTATCATGACTACAAAATTAGGTGTGTAATCTTCCATTCTAGTGGCATGATTTAGGTTTGTTGATGATGTTAAGTATATGTGATTATCGTGTTAGGGTTAGGTATGGTCTACATGACTAGTTATACTGAATACTATTGTAGCATGACCTTACCTTTATAACCCCATATGAGTCTTATATTCTAATTTTGAATATGCTCTTGTCTCCTATGATGTAATCTGGGTGTGTGACCTAGATTCAATAGGTGTTCTATTCATGAGTTGGTCATGACTTTAGGGATACATTGTATATGTCTGATGATCCTTGGAGTGTGGTTTCTTAAATAGCTAGGTTGTTTCTCTTATGTGATCATGATGACCAATATGAACACATACACACTCTCATGCATAATTAATAATAGGATATATTCATGGTGTCAATTGAAAGGATAGTTCACATATGCAACCTTTTCTATTACTATGCATGTAAAGTATATGATTAATGAGCTATGAGAATGCGTTGTCTAGAGGTGTTTATGTGAATGTATTTCTCAGATATGTATACACACATACATGATGTATGAATGGTAGAATTATATGAATGTACATTCTCACATAATATAGGTTCTATGATGGAAGGACATTCTCATCTTAGAAAACTTTGAGCTATATTGTGCATGAGGGAGCAAGTCCTAAAACCTTCATTATGAACTAATTCCAATAAAGTCTTAAAGATGTTTAGAAAGGGATTTTGATCTTAGCACCTAGTAAACATGAAAGATGAGAGTGGGGGCTTGACATTTAGTAAATTTGGCTTCTCACAAGAGACACTTCACGTTTAGAAATTCCGATTCCCAACATAGATATTGTCTCATGAGATGGAAACCTCCACGTTACATATTCAAGGTTTCTAGTAGTAATCTACTTGTTCCATAACTACGTGCCGCCGTAGGTCTTAGCTTAGTGGATCCACTAGAATAGCTATTATGTATGAAGGTCCTACACCCTCTCTTTTCGGTGTGGGAGTAGAACACCGGATTCCATGTAGCTCACATGGTCTATGTCAATTATGGCTATGTCTCCCAAAAAGATAAGAAATGAACTAAGATAAGAATATGAACTCTAATCATAACTCCTTGAGAAGGTTACTTAGTATCGGTAGGACTATAAACCCTACCCATGCATTGAACAAGTGAAATTCAAGAAAGGATAATATTAGGTTCTTTATGAAGTGAAGACTTATGTTATGTATGAATTGTATGAGTGCATGTTAAAGTGACTTGCTAATCCAAGACATGAATTATGACTATGCATGTGAATTACACTTATCACTTCTAAATGAGTTTACTTAGTATATGTGGGGGTATGAGACTTCATGTGTACATTGCAAAAGTAAGCTTGTGAAAGGGTTGTGAGGGTGGTTTACGTATGATATGAACTAAATGAGTTATGACTAAAGTTTTAGCAAATGAATGAGTTGTTATGTGATGCTATTGAGGATGTGGTCTTATGTGTAGTGTAAATGAAGGTGCTATGAGTTGTTGAATATGATATGCCTAGTCTAGGATGGCTTCTTAGGAGCTCTTGGTGTAAGTAGTATTATGGGATGCTACCTACACATTGCACTAGTGTGACTTGGGGTTGTCTTAGGTGATGGTTCTTATGTGAATATTATGTCTTATGATGTGCTTATGACCTTATGATTATATGTGGTTGTGTTGATGAAACATATTTAGGAAATACCATCTTGGGTGACCTTAAGGTAATACATTGTATTAAGTATTACTTGAGGGTTCTTCTTTAATTACAAACGATTGGGAATAATTAATTTTATTAAATTAAAATATTTTCAATTTAATTTTAGTCATTGTATGATTTTTGAGAAATAAAGAAATTTTTATATAATTAGTATATTTTATAAATATTTAAAAATCGCGTAAAAAAAGAACTTACTTTTACATAAGTATCCTACTATTTAGTTTATCTATATAATAAATTATATATTTATTTGTTTAGTTTCTATTTTTGAGTTGATTATTTTATTTGGTCAAAGTTAAGCGAGACTCATTAATTAATTTATATAAATTCATCTTATTTAAATTTTGACTAATTCATCGTTCGAACTAAATTTGGTTATAATCGAAATTTATTCGAGCTTTTATTTTAAGTCTATGTATTTTTCAACTTTTACAGAGATAAGTTTCTGGGCTAGTAAACCTAATTCCAATTCATCATCCCAGGCCCACTTTTTCCCTAGCCCAACTAGTTTTTCTTTAACAAATAATTTAGGCCCAATTCCAATTCCTCATTATAGCTACCCATTCTCCTAAAAACTTGACCCAACCCACTTCTCTATTTCCAAAAGAAATTCAGCAATGTTCTTTTTTTCTTTTCATGACAAAAGCACGTGTCAAAGTTCACGGCAAAGAGAGAGCAATAGAGGACAATAACAAAACGATGTCTTAGCAACGTTCACAAAAGAAACATGGCGTGACTCGATTTCACACGGTAGAATACACGAAAAAGAAGCAACAACAGAGGATAGTATTTTGTTCTCTTATTCCTGTCCCTCTTAAAAACATACAGTCGCAGCAGCACAAACAAAGTGTTTCATCCTTGGTAGCGAGAGATTTAGACACGTCTAGCTCCAAAGACGAGGAAATCGATCTGGGAGGTCCACCTTACCCTCCTTTGATTTGAATTTATTGTGAATAAACATCATATTAACATATTTCCTCAGTTTTGGATAGAATTTGGATGTTGAACTCCAAATTTCGTGGGCCTGCAATTCAATTTTCAGCCCTTTTTTCCCATTTCAAACCATAATTTCCCCCTATTAATTCCCTCTGTTCTTCATTTGCGGATTTTTTTTGTAAAATGACGTTTTTACATAGAGCAACATAGCAAAAAATAGCTATAGAAATACCCACAAATTACAAAGAAGACAACTAGATTCGACTCAGAGTTTGGTCTTTTATCTCATTTGTCATCCTCTTGGTCTATTGGAATCCTTCGGTGGTGGTGGAAGTCTCTCGAACTCGTTGTTGTTCAAGTTCGTTGTTGCAAAGAAGGTACTTGTTCCTTTTCTCTTTCGCTTTCTCTTATATTATTTCGAGTTAGTAGTTATTGGGATAGTCTGTTGAATAGTAGAATGCTGTTGAATTAATTTTCCTGGCTTCGACATGAGCCTGTTTGCTTAAAAAATAGTTGATTCTCTATTTTGTTCTACTCAGAATGGTATGAACTTTATTTGGGTTCCG
The DNA here is from genome assembly GCF_036512215.1 of Solanum lycopersicum. NCBI lineage: Eukaryota > Viridiplantae > Streptophyta > Magnoliopsida > Solanales > Solanaceae > Solanum > Solanum lycopersicum. The sequence continues at coordinate 35,998,019 of NC_090802.1, forward strand.
ATGTTGAGCTTACCTGTTGCTGCATCTTGTCATTGAATTCTTGGTATCCTGATATGTTGTGTATATTCCTAAATGATTTCATTGTCTACTCGTGATTTCGATTTCAATTCTTCTATTTCATATTTGGTTCATGCACATTCATACCTTATTTTGGTGTCGGTATTAAAATTATATATGTTAGGATTATTAAGCATGTCAAACAGTGATTGTCGAGGCCATATTTTGTATATTTCTTGTGTATGTGTTGTTGCTATTGCTATATATTTGTTACTTGAAAAACGCATGTCATCGTTCACCCTTTTTATGAAAATGCGTGGGTTAAGAGTTATGTTTCCATTAATACCTAGAATTATTTCATCTTTTATACTACTTTGCTAGTATTAGGATCTAGTTTGGTTCATTATTTAGAATGGTAAGTTTCTTTTAGTGTCATGTGGCCCTATCACTACTTTTCTCGCTACCTATTGGTCATTGTTGGATAGAATACTTGCTCTTTTAGTTTCTTGATGTTGCCCAAAATGTGTAGAACTTCACATCAAGATTGATATTTTTTATTTATTATTTTGTTCACAAATGGTCCTCTTAGCTACTTTGAATTCTGTGTAATATACTGATTTAATATTCATGAATTTACTATAAAAATTGAATCTTTGTTCTATGTTCTAGCTAGTAGCTTTCTGGTATTGATGTGTTACCATCTCATGTTAAAATGTTGGAATTCATTCCTTAAATGCTTAGATTTTATTAGTTATATTTAAGTTTGCTCCATATGTTTGAGTATCTAGAAAAAAATGATGCTAAATGCTGGCAAGTGTGATTGGTTTGCATTAATGCCTTTACTTGCATAACTTGTTCTCTTTCTTTTTTCTCACCTTTATAATGTAGTATTTATGTTTTTTTTCTTAAGAAAATTTCTTTGAATGCCTTATTTAATTGAGAAATTCTTAAGACCATTGTGTTTGTTTTAAATAAATGCATGTACATACTATATTTTCCCAAGATGTAAACATGATCTGTCGTGTAACTGCTGTGGGAAATTTGTCACATCCCGAAACCACACCATAGAAGTTAGGGTCAATCTTGAATTGCAACCGGCGTACTTTATCTCCTGGAGGTCTTGTACAAGCCCTTACATAACATTCATCGCATAAACATAGTGAAAAGTAGTGCGGAATTAAACTTTTCACCAAAAACATATCATAGTCTTTGAAAATTCTTGCATATAAAGTCATAGGAAATACTAAGTCTCAGTGTCATCATCTTAAGACACAAGAATACTTGGGACACGGCCATACAAAATACGAATATAGAAATATTTAGTCTATTACAATACTTCAATAAGAAACATAAAAGACATCTATGCCCTCGAATCAAATGAGGACATACTTGAACTTCTCTTGAACGATGCTACGGTCCAAGTCTTCTTTCCCAAATGCTCCTCACCTACCAACATTATAGAGAAAGATAAAATCATGGATTAGTACAACCACATGTACTAAGTATGACATAATGTATAAAAATCATGAAAATAGACATTTGGTTGAAATATGCATCTTTTCATTTGAAAATCATATTATAATCGTAAGAACAACATTTAACAACTTAGAAACTCATAAAATGACATTCAAACCAAGTTACATATTTTGAGCTAACATTACAGTAAGCTCAACACGTTATACAGTGAAGGAATTCACTGTTACAGTGAATTTGTCTATTTCTTCCTTAGACACTTCTTAATGCGTAGTCTTCTCACTAAAAGCTATCCTAAGACCCCCTTAAGCAACACAAAGAGAGACCACCCATACAACCTCCCTAAGCATACCTAAATGACCCTCAGGAACACCTATAATAAGATATATACACAATTACAAGACATTAAACACATCAACATATAGATAATATGACATTCTCCTTCCAAAGGCTATCAAAAGACCTACTTAAGTAAATCAAGAAGATAACGTCCATTATTGACCTCTTCAAGATTACCTAAGTAATCCTTATGACTACCTAAGGCTTAGATCATGTCCACATAATCAACCAACTTCCCTAACTAGATTCATTCTCAAGACTTCCATAGATAAGACATGAAGAGATCATCCCTTATGCCCTCTTCACACTTTAACTAAGGAATCCTTAAGTCACTTTATATTAAGTACTTATTCATTTACATAATTCATTACATAGGTCATTAGTTCATTAGTTCATTAAGAGACTCATACATCACATAAAGGACATTCAAGTAATGTTCTTAGACAAGACCTAGGAACTCCAATTAGCACCTTCAAAGCCTATTGTGCAATGTCTAGATAGGATCCCATACCACCACCTAAACTTCATAGAACTTCTCTAATGCTAGTAAGTATCCCACATGATAAGAATAGGCAATAACCTACATATACCATGATGGAAAGACATGGAATACAGAGTTCTATCCTACTCCGATGAGGTTGTTCTACTTGCCAATGGTAGAACATAGACACATCCCATGTAGGCACATGGTTAAAGAATATGAAGGGCATGCATTGTAATCTAGTCTCACTCATTAACTAAAACTACTTCCCTTAACATAATCACTCGGTTCTAGACTTCTTTCTCAAAGAGTAATTCACATATAAGGTTTACATAAAAGGGTTTCATAACAAGTTCTTAACCCAATCACATTTACCCTACCAAAGAAAGGTCCACTAGGGATACCTCACATTAGCGACAAGAAGCTCATGATTACTTTCCTAAGGATTAATATGATTCCGGTCCAGCCAATTAACCTTAAGTCTATCATTCCTTTACTTTGAAGGATACTATTACGACTTCATCATTCTTAACCTTACCACTAAATCAAGGTTTTCACATAAAAGACACTATTAACATCAATTAAGGTCTCATGTCATTCATACATGCAAGACTGAGAGTTTTAACATCCTAAGTCAAGACATCACATATTCACATTCATATATACATCAAGTAAGGGACACAAGTAAACCAAGACAAGACACAACATACTTCACTTTCACTCATAATACATGTCATTCTAGAAACACATAAACATAACCCTATCACCTTCAAGTTATCCTATCCACTATAAAACATCAATAATATGACCAACATAGACTCATATGGTCAATTAGGAATAACCAAGACTCAATCTTAAGACTATATACACAAGGTCAAAGTCGTAGTCTAACATGATCACCTAAATAGCATGAATAAAAGAGCACATATATGACTTCACATGTAGATAGTTATTGTCATGATTCACATAATCAACTATACAAATAGACACATTACTTCAAGTAGTTGCCGACATGGCCATGATCATCATAATATATAAAGTAACACCGATAAGGCCACATCAATTGCAAGTAAGACACATAACACCACCACTATGAATGGACCATATCAATCACAATAGAATTGAAGTCTAATTAACATACAAATAAATGAAATAAGGTAGCTTACCACCACATCATCCTCATCACGTCAATCCAATGGCAAATCATCATATTCAATATCACAAGGCCCTTACCCATGGCCATTACCAACAAATCAACATAATTATAGTAACATACATAAAACTAGGTCAACTTACTACATATTCATCAATCCAATACAACCTAGATATCAATTTACTAAAATTACTACATCAATGAATATCCCACATAAAACAACATAAGAATTCATCAACATTAGATCAATATCAAGTAAACCATAACTTAGTCAAAAACTAGGGTTCATCTAAGTCATGGTTTCATAGGTAATTTAGGTTAAAATCATCAATTCAATAATAATTTAATCAGTAATAAACGTTTAAAAACAATTGATAAAAGAACCCATGGAAGAATCATAAAATTGGACAATTCAACTTTTAGAACTTTAGAAAAATTCTTGAGAGTTGGGATCCTTAATGAAGGGAGTTTCAAGGATCAAAATCCATACCTTTATGAAGCTATTTCTTCACTTTTATGAAGAATCTCCACTCAATTCAACAATACAAGCTCTTCCTTGACTTATATAAACACTTAAAATACCCAAAATACCCTTAAGGAACCGCCAAACATTCTATTTGGATGTGGGGTGAGTTTACAAGTTCACCCCTCAACTTATAGTGAACTGCATCCAGGACACATTGCCCATCGACGGGACGTAGGTCCATACATGGGCCATCTTGTCCTCCGTCGATGTGTTCAGAGGCTTGGAATTGGTAGCTTAGATCCCCAGGCTAAGTACCAAACGACATCCACCACCTACAGGGCGTCGACCAGGACACTGGCCATCGACCAGGTCATTGGCCGTCGACCAGGCCACTGGTCGTCGATTGCCTTCCCTAGGTGGGACTGCCTTGGGCAGTTTTAGCTACCAACATGGGTCCTTCCTCAAGAGACCTTGGATGGTCCTTGTGGATGTTTGCCAAATGTTTCTAACCCAAACATGATTGTATACGAGTTTAGCACCTCTCACATGAATTTAATCCAAAACGAACATGTAAAACTCGACGAAACATGCTTAGACACACAAGGTCATTTCAAGGCAATGCTTTCGAACATCATGGACGTTCTTGGACGTTTGACCTCCAAACTTCACAAAACTTGACACACTGACTATAAATGTTATAATAACTAATTTAAGGACCTTATAACCTCATGAATCCCACATAAAAATATAGATCTACATATGAGGCACATCGGTGACTTAGTTGTCGAGCATCTTGGTCGTTCGTTGACGTTTGTCTTCCAATGCAACTAAACTCTTAGACACTGCCTCTATACCATATAATAAACCTATTTAGGACTTTATACCATCAATAACAATATGTTAAGCTCTAGTTCACCTAAGTCATTTGCGAGGTCTTACAAAACATCTTGATCTCATCAATTCAAATTGCCTAAAAAATTGTGGTTTAAATTAGTGTTTTTTTTACAGACTTTTGCTAATCTTTTTCTTTTTATTACTTTGCCTTATGTGAAATGGTATAAACTATCCTTGAATTTTACTATTGGTCCATGGAGGCCAGATTCTACTTAATTTGAGTCTTCTAGCAATTGAGAGTGAAGAATAATAGCATGGGTTCAGCGAAAAGGTTTCAGAGCATTGAAATATACACCAGATCAGAAGTGTAAGAGATTGGTTCAAAAGCCCACTTTTTTAGTTGCATTTTGTTATTTCGGTCCTATGCCCTTGTCTTTTATTTATTTCTTTATTATTATTATTTTTTTAGAATTCTAGTGCAGGTGAATATCAGGAGTAAGGCCTAAAACAAAATGGACCTAATAACTGGTCCACACACTACTCTCTCTTTCCCTCTTTACGTTACTATGTTGATTTTGCTTGTTAGTGTAACACTCCAAAATTCCATAACTTAGTCTAGAGCCTCACATGATGAATTAATCTCTAAAACAACTATTAACTGATTAGGAAGTGTTAGAATAAAAACATCAAGAAACGACGTTAACATCCGAAAACTAGTGAAATTGATCTAGTAGACGTCCATATGTTTCGTGAAGGTTTAGGAGTGTCATATGAAGTCTAAAACTTTAAAAGTACTTTGAATAGGTAAAATGATGCTTATAGGGTCAAACATCTAGTTGCACCTCCCCAAGGACCACCTGAAGGGTCCTTGAAGAGGACCCAAACATTGGTAAGCTGGTTATCAAAGTAGTCTATGTACAACCAAGATTTGGAGGTCATTGCGCGGCGCACAACTCTCACTAGGCAGGCATAAAATTCCTCACAACTTTGAACCTTCACGAGGCTCACTGATTCAAGCCGGATTTCAGGAAAAATATTTGAAATTTCCCCTGCGACGCGCAACAACTTCATAGATTCGTTTGCGTCATTTTTAAGCCAATTTGACTTCACAAAGAGACCTAATTAAGTGAGGGATAGTTTAGGTAATTTAGGGGTGACTATATATTGGTTTATAGACAGTTTAAGTCATTTTACCCACCAAAAATCAATTCCTCAAATCACTCCCACTTCTGTCTAAATACTCTCTCTACTCAACCTCCATTGAAGAGCAACTGGAAGCTTGAAGAAGAAGACCAAGTCTTCAAATTTTCTTCTAAAATTCTTGGATAATTTCTTCATTAAGGTATGAATTCTTCACTCTTGAGATTTCTTTACCAAGATGTCCATTCATAGTTGATTTCTAAATCTCCCAAAAATCAAGGGTTTTCTCTACAAATGAATTTTCTTCTTAACTTGAAATTAATGATTAATTATGACGAATTGTGATTGTTTAGGATTTTTTATGAGTATAATAATTGTTAATTGATTTTATTTTATTAATATTTCATTGGATCAATATTCTTCCTTAGATTCCCTAGATATTGGATCTTCTTTGATAAATTAGTTGAAGATGATGAGGTTATGAGTTGATATATTGGTGTTAATTGTATTGTGTATTTACGGACTGCCTTGTATCATTTTTTGATTGTTTTTTGATCTAGTTCTTGAAGATCCCATTGATGAACCTTTTCCCTAACCCTAGTTATGAATTGGATTTATAGATGATTAGGGTTGTTGGGATTGATGATGCTATTGTTTAGTTTACTATGAATTGATAATTGTAATTGGATTATTGGATAATTGTGAAGAATTCAGGGTGATATGTTGAAGGTTATGCTTGGAGGTTATTGGTAAGACCTTTATGATTATGAGTTCTTTACTTCAATGATGATGATATTCAATTGGAGTATTATATGTGATTAAATTAAGAATATAATTATATAATGAATGTGATGAAATGTCATGATTATGTTAATTATGAGTTCATGTTAAGAGTATGATGATAAAAGGTTGAATATGAAACACTTGTGTGCCTTACTATGATATGCCTATGATGTGTTGATCTCACTAATGAAGGGTTCTTATGAAAGGAAATTCTCATACAATACTTAATGATCTAATGACATTATATACAAGAGGTTAGTCTCCTATGCCTATATTAAGCTATGATGATTAAGAATAATTTGAAGACATTTCAAAAAGGGACTTCAGCTTCGCACCGAGCGAACTAGTTATGAGAGGTGTTTCTTCCAATTTAGAAAGATAGGTTCACAATGATCTCGTGAGGTAGAGACTACAATGAAATTGTTAATAAATATGGTTTCAAGTATATCTCCTAGTTCTTTAACTATGTTGCCTCTATAAAAATACTTTCTAGTGGATCCACCTAGAATGTTATGTTCATGTTTTGGCTCTACTTTGGCAAGTAGGCCACCTTCTTTTTGTATAGGGTTTCATGACACCGGATTCCATGTTTAGCTCATATGGTCTATTGTCAGTTAAGGCGATTGTTCCCGGGAGTAAAATGAAAGTAATCAAGTGAACACTAATTAGGGTGACTTAAGGTTACGACCTAATGTAGGTAGGGTATGTGACTTTACAAATACATTGCACAAGATGTCCTTGAGGGGAGTTCTAGGAGGTTGTTCTTATGTACTTATGATACGAATGAAATGTATATGATGACTTTATAAGTTGATGGTCCTATATGATGTTAGTTTCATTCATGAAAATGCTATTCATCTAAGTTGATATATATGATGATGAATTGCATGATATGAAGATATATGAAATGTAGACATTAGTTATGGTCTCTTTCTAGTTTACTTGATTATGTGGGGTTATGGGGCTTCACATGAGCATTACACTTGTAGGCTTGGGAGGGAATTATGAGTAAGGGTCTCAAATGCTATGATGTTATGAACTCCATTACATGAAATTTTGTTATGACTTTATGATGAAGCTATTCATGTTGATATGACCTTCTGTTGATGATATTCATATTTACTTGACTATATGATGATGTTGGTCATTGGATATGAACTTGTCTTAAGTTATATTATGATCATTTACTTGTATATGATTTTGTATGGGCATAAAGGTTTTCTAAGTGACATGAAATGTTTTAAAGAAATGGCCCCATTTGTGAATGTCTTCAAATGATTTATGTGCATACATCAATACTTAGTACATGTGGGCAGTACTAACCCATATTATTTATAATTCTAGAAATATGTAGGTTCTGGCCGTTGAGGTGCTTAGAGGCCAATTTCAAGAAGACTGGGACTTTTTCTAAAGTTATTGGTGAGTCCTCAATGTTCGAGGATGGTGCCATTTTCTATTTTAGTAGGATTGTTATGTCTAAATACGATTGTTTCTTTCTTTAATCCTTGAGACTATTTTTGTAAGCCTATAATGGCATATTGTACTTGTTAATATGATTATGCCCAAATTTGTAATACTCTTTAGACTATTTCTTATGGATTGGTTATATTGCCTAAACAAGAAGTCTATGTAAACTTCAACAAGCGTGTAGCCTATGTAAAATCCATATATTATATGTGAGAGTCTAAGTATATTTCAGTATGTAAAACTCTTTTAAATATTCAGCATGTTCTACCTATGATATGTTATGACGAATGTTAAGGGCTATCCAAGTCCTCTTTGAGGATGAAGATGTCATGAGGTTGAAGTATTTTAATATTGATGTCTCACTAAACCACGTCTATGTAGATTCTTATGGGTGTGAAACGTGCCACTCTTATGAATGAGAGGCTATGTGATGCTTAGGAATTCTCACCTTTTTGGTAATCTTGAAAGTCATGTATTAAGAGTTGTAACTCTATGTGTCATCTTTCTTCTTACCTTTTTCTTGTGGATGTCGGCTATGACTACGAGAAGGGCAGCGGCAAGAAGAATGGAAGAAGATTTTCCTAATGTGGGAGTTCCTCCCCAAGAGAATCAAGATCCTCTGCAAGACAATCAAGATCCTCTGCAAGACAATCAAGTTCCTCTTCAAGACCAAGCTCCAATCATTCCTCCACCTATGAAAAATGGAGAGATAAGGTTGGATTTTCTAACTTTGGATCAATATATAACTACCCAGGCCCAAGCAATAGCTACTCAAGCTCAAGCCATGACGACTCAAGCAAACCAAGAAGTTGGACCCCGTGTTCAACAAAATGTTAGTACCATGGCTTCTCGCTTGAGGGACTTCACAAGGATGAACCCTCCGACGTTCTTTGGGTCAAAGGAAAATGAAGATCTTCAAGACTTTCTTGATGAGGTCTAAGAAATCCTATATGCTATGAGAGTGAGATCTTATGAGAATCCGAGCTAGCCTCATACCAACTCAAGGATGTGGTCAAATATGGAACACCTAATGAAGAAGAGAAATAGGGCTTTGAGAACGGGTAGGTGTTTAGAAGGGCCTTTATTGAAAGGTTCTTTCCAAAGGAGAAAAAATAGGCGAAAGTGGAAAAGTTTATTATCCTTTGTCAAAGAGGTATAAGTGTGCATGATTACTCCTTGAAGTTCACTAAATTTTCCACGTATGCTCCTTCCTTGGTATCCAATCCTAGAGATGAGATGAGTTGCTTTGTTACGAGAGTGTCTGATAATATAGTTGAAGAGTTTTGTTAGGCGATGATTCATGAAAACATAGACATCTATCAGTTGATGGTTCATTCTCAACAAGTTGAGGAGACTAGACTCAAGAGGAAGAATAGGGAGAGTAAGAGGGCTAAGTCTTATGAGGGAGGTACTTCTAAGGGTAGGCTTGAAATTCAAGAAAAATATTGGCTCAAGAAGAGGGTCTCCAACCAAGTTCCTTCCAATTTCCCAAGGCTATCAAGGATAGTGTGTCTAACTCTAGGTACCAAAATGCAAAGAGTGGTAATTCACCAAGCGAGAAACCTACTTGTTCTAAGTGTGTTAAGAAGCATATGGGTGAATGTCTAGTTATGATGGATAATTGCTTTGGGTCTGGAAATAGTGGCCATAAGGTGAGGGTTTGTCCTAATGCGAGGGGTCAAGAGAAGGGGAGTAGACAAGATCAAGCAAGCGGTACTAGTTTCGGTGATCCTAAGAGGAACCTCTTCTATGCTCTTCAATTTAGGGGTGCACAAGAGGAATCTCCCGATGTCGTAACCGGTATGTTACAAGTCTTCTCTATTGACGTTATGCCTTACTTGATCCCGATGCTATTTATCTCATGTAAACTTATTAGTAGCTAAAGAGTTTGATGTTCTACCCGATGTTTTGATTGAACCATTTTCGGTTACAACCCATGTTGGTGAATCCGTTGTGGCTAGAATAGTCCTTAGGAGTTGTCCTATATCATTTCCCAATAGAGTTACTTTGGTTGATTTGGTAGAACTTGATATGGTTGATTTTGATGTCATTTTGGGAATGGATTGGTTGCATGCTTGTTTTGATTCCATTTATTGTAGAACTAGGGTAGTTAAAACTCGTCTTAGAGTAAAAGGGGATAACTCAATCCCTAGAGGTCATATGATTTCTTGTATAAAATCTTGTAAGATGATCTCTAAGGGGTGTGTCTACCATATTGTGAGGGTCAAGGATCTTGACTTCGAGGTTCCTCCATTGGAGTCCCCATAGTGAAGGACTTTCTAGAAGTCTTTCCTGATAACTTGCCCGAAATTACTCCTGAACAGAAAATAGACTTTGGTATTGACTTATTTTCGGATATGAATCCCATTTCGATTCCTCCTTATCAAATATCTAAGGCAGAATTTAAAGAATTGAAGGTTCAACTCAAGAATTTACAAGACAAAGGCTTCATACGACCTAGTACTTCCCCATGGGTTGCTCCGGTATTATTTGTGGAGAAGAAGGATGGGTCCCTTAGGATGTGTATTGATTATTATCTACTCAATAAGGTCACCATAAAGAACAAGTATCTTATCCCTAGGATTGACGACTTGTTTGATCAATTCCAAGGGGCAAGCTACTTTTCTAAGATTGATTTGAGGTCGGGGTATCACCAACTTAAGGTGAGAGGTGAGGATTTACCTAAAATGTATTCTGAACTAGGTATGGTCGTTATGAGTTCTAAGTGATGTATTTTGGTCTCACTAACGCCCTATAACTTCTATGGACCTTATGAATAGAGTGTTCTATAATTACCTTGATGCCTTTGTGATTGTCTTCATTGATGTTATCTTGTTATATTCAAAGAGTGAGGGTGAGCATATGGACCATTTGAAGGTCGTATTGGAAGTCTTCAAGGAACATCAACTCTTTTTCAAGTATAGTAAGTGTAAGTTTTGGTTGAGATCGGTAGCTTTTCTTGGTCACATTATCTCAAGTGAGGACATTGAGTTTGATCCGAGGAAAACGGAAGCAGTTAAGAATTGGACAAGACCTTTGACTTCAACTGATATTCGAAGTTTCTTGGATTTACTCAGGTATTATATGAGGTATGTTGATTGGTTTGCACACGTTGCTTCTGCATTTACTACCTTAACCCTAAAAAAGGCTAAGTTTGAGTGGTCGAAAGCTTGTGAAAGGGGATTCCAAGAGTTGAAAGATAAACTTTCCTGCGCTCCATTGTTGACCTTATTGGAGGGTAATCAAGGGTTTTTAGTATATTGTGATGATTCTAGAGTTGGTTTAGGTTTTATACTTATGCAACATGGTAAGATGATAGTGTTGCCTCTAGACAACTCAAGGTGCATGAGAAGAATTATCCATCTCATGATCTTGAACTATAGGCCATAGTGTTTTCTTAGAAAATATGGTTGCATTAATTTATGGTGTCCATGTGGATGTGTTTAGTGAACACAAAAGCCTTCAATATGTGTTTACGGAAAAGTAGTTGAATCATTCACAACAAAAATGCTTGGAACTTTTGGATGATTATGACATGAGTGTTCTCTACCACTCCGACAAGGACAACATGGTTACGGATGCTCCAAGTCGTATGACCATGGGTAGTGTGGCTCATGTGGAGGAAGGTAAGAAATACATAGTAAATGATGTTCATAGATTGGCCTGATTGAGTGTTCGGTTGGAAGATTCTCCGAAAGGTGGTTTTATTATTCATCATAATTCTGAGTCATCTATTGATGGAGTTGAAGGAATCGGTACTTAAAAAGTTTATCAGTCATTCTCCTAAGAGGGGGATGGTGTGCTTAGGTTCCGAGGTAGAGTCTGTGTACCGGATGTTGATAATTTGTGGGCAAATTTCATGGTTCCCATTATTCCATGCATTCGGGTGCCACCAAAAAGTATCATGATCTTAAAGAGGTATATTGGTGGGACGATTTGAAAAGGAACATAGCGGAGTTTGTAGCTAAGGGTTGCAATTGCCAATGAGTTAAAGCCGAGCATCTAAAGTTGTGTGGTCTAACCCAAATAATGGATGTTTCTACTTGGAAGTGGGAGGAAATTAATATGGACTTTGTTGTTGGGTTGCCTCGAACTCGGAAGCAAAATTACTCAATTTGGGTTGTTGTGGATAGATTGATAAAATCCACTCACTTTATCCACGTCAAGCCTACTTTTTCAGCGGAGGATTATGCAAAAATATACATTAATGAGATTGTGTCTTACATGGAACCCTTTGTCCATCATATCGGATAAAGGGGCTTAATTCATTTCTCATTTTTGGAGGTATTTTCAAAAAGGGTTGGGTACTCAAGTGAAGCTTAGCACCTCTTTTCATCCTCAAATTGATGGTCAAGCGAAGTGTACCATTCAAACCCTAGAAGATATGTTAAGGGTTTGTGTAATAGATTTCAAACAAAATTGGGACAATCACCTACCGTTGATTGAGTTCTCCTATAATAATAACTACCATTCAAGTATTTCTATGCTACCTTTCGAAGCACTCTATGGTAGGCGATGTAGGTCTTTGAACTAAATCTTTTTATAGGGAGAGAATGACTCAAGACTAGAAGCCTAACCAACAACAACATCACATCATAAAGGCATTATGAGTCACATCCCATAGGAGTAATTAACAATTCCATTCAATACATATCCATGACTTTACACATAGCAACTCAATTAACATTTTACCACATATAAGAGCTCAATCTCACAACACGAGGAACCAACTTCTCAATATCAGCATTAGCTCAACATAATCCTCAAGAATCACCTATGAAAACCTTCTTTCACAACACATCAAACATGTTCACTACCATTCCACAAAGGCAACAATACACATAATCAAAAATAAGTGCAAGCTAAGCAAAAGAGCATTTTTCCATGAAAACTCATTTTAGCACAAACCTTTTACCTTAAATATGCATATAGTATCAAAGCAAGTTCAATTCACATTAGTCATTATCTAACCTTAACTTCGTCTAGAATTTTGAGGAAAGAAGTGAGGATAATGGGACTTCATGTTGGCCTCGGCGTCCCATGTTGCTCCCTCAACTAGGTGGTTTCTCCATAGGACTTTTACGGAGGCCACCTCTTTGTTCCGCAACTTCTTGACTTAGCAATCAAGGATTTCAATCAGAATTTCTACAAAAGTTATGAATTCTAAAGCTTGTAAAAAGACTTTAAATAGGTAAATATTGCGTATAGGGTTAAAACGTCTAGTTATGACTCACTAAGGACCACCAGAAGGGTCCTTGAGGAGGACCCAAACATTGGCAAGCAGGCTGCAAAAGCAGCCTGCGTACAACCAAGATGTGGAGGTCACTGCGCGTTGGTAGCCATCACTGGGCAAGAAAAATTTTCCTCGCAATGCGGGGCCTTCACGAGGCTGAATGCCTCAAATTTCAGAAAAAAGATTTGAAATGGCCCCCGCGACGCACAACCACTTTCAAGATTCGTTCACGTCGTTTTTAAGTCAATTTGACTTCACAAAAAGATCCAATTAAGTGAGGGGTAGTTTGGGTTATTTAGGGGGTGACTATATATTGATTTAGGGTCGGTTTTAAGTCATTTTCCCCACCCAAATAAATTCCCCAAATCATTCCCACTTCTTTCTAAATTCTCTCTCTACTCAATTTCCACTGAAGATCAACTAGGAGCTTGAAGAAGAAGACCAAGTCTTCAACTTTTCTTGTCAAATCCATGGATGAAGTCTTAATTAAGGTATAAATTCTTCACTCTTGAGATTACTTCCCCAAGAGTTCCATTCAAAAGTTGATTTCTATATCTCCAAAAAATCAAGGGTTTTCCTACAAATGAGTTTTCTTCTAAACTTGAAATTAATGATCAGTTATGATGAATTATGATTGTTTAGGATTGTTTATGAGTGCAATAATGGTTAATTTATGTTATTTGATTGATATTTCATTGGATCGATGTTCTTCCTTAGATTCCCTAGATCTTGGGTCTTATTTGGTAATTGCTTGAAGATGATGAGGGTATGAGTTGATATATGTGTGTTAATGGTATTGTTTCTTCAAGTACTGCCTTGTATCATGTTTTGATGGGGTTCTTAATCTAGTTCGTGAATATCCCACCGATGAGACCTTTTCCCTAACCCTAGTTATGAATTGGACTTTTAAATGATTAGGGTTGTAAGGATTGACTACTTTATTGTTTAATTCACTATTAATTGATGATGGTGATTGGATTATTGGATAATTGTGATGAATTGGGGGTAAGATATTGAAGGTGATGCTTGGAGGCTATTGGTAAGACCTTTATGATTATGAGTTGTTTAGTTCAATGATGATGATATTCAATTGGAGTATTATATGTGATTAGATTAAGAAGGTGATGATATGATGAATGTGATGAAATGTCTTGACTATGTGAATTGTGATATCATGTTAAGGGTATGATGATACAAGGTTGAGTATGAAACACTTGTGTGCCTTACTATGATATGACTATGATGTGTTGATCTCACTAATGAAGGGTTGTTATGAAAGGAAATTCTCATGCAATACCTAATGAGCTAATGACACGATATTAAAGGTTTAGTCTCTTATGTCCTACATTAAGATATGATGATTAATAATGATTTAAAGACATTTAAAAAGGGAATTTAGCTTAGCACTAAGCGAGCTAGTTATGAGAGGTGTCATTTCCCAACGTGGAAGGTTAGATTCACAATGATTCTCATGATATGGAGACTATAATGCAAATATCTCCTAGTTCCTTGATTATGTTTCCTCCATAAGAATACTAGATAGTGGATCCACCTAAAATGCTATGTTCATTTTTTGGCTTTAGTTTGGAAAGTAGACCACTTTCTTTCGGCATAGGGTTTAATGACACCAGATCCATGTTTAGATCACATGGTCTATTGTCATTTAAGGTGATTGCTCACGAAAGTAAAACGAAATTAATAAAGTGAACACTAAATAGGGTGACTTAAGGGGTTTTACTTGGTATAGGTAGGGGTATGGGACTCTACTTATACATTGCACAAATTGGCCTTGAGGGGAGTCCTAGGAGGTTGTTCTTATGCATTTATGATACAAATGAAATGTATATGATTACTTTACAGGTAGATGGTGCTATATGATGTTAGTTTCATTGATGAACATGCTATTGGTCTAAGTTGCTATATATGATGATGAATTTCATGATATAAAGATATATAAAATGTAGACATTTCTTATGGTCTCTTTCTAGTTTACTTGATTATGTGGGGTTATGGGCCTTCACATGAGCATTTCACTTGTAGGCTTGGGAGGGGATTGTGATTAAGGGTCTTATATGCTATGATGTCATGAACTCCATCACATGAAATCTTGTTATGACTTTTTGATGAAGCTATTCATGTTGAGGTGACCTTATGTTGATTATATTTATGTTTAATTGACTATATGATCATGTTATTCTTTTGTTGGATATGAACCTGTCTTAAGTGATATATGATCATTGACTTGTATATGCTCTTGTATGTGCATAAAGGTTTTAAAAGTGACTTAGTATGTTTTAAAGAAATGGTCTCTTTTGTGCATGTCTTCAAATGGTTTATGTGCATATATCCATATTTAGTACATGTGGTTTGTACTATTTCATATTCTTTATAATTATTCAAATATGTAGGTTCGGGCCGTTGAGGTGCTTATAGGCCAATTGCAAGAAGACTTCGACTTTTCCCCAAGTTATTATTGTGTCCTCAATGGTTGAGGATGGTGCCATTTTCCATCTTAGTAGGATTGTTATGGCTAAAGACGATTGTTTCTTTCCATCTTAGTAGGATTGCTATGTCTAAAGACGACTGTTTCTTTCCTTAATTCATGAGACTATTGTTGAAAGCCTATAATGGCATATTATACTTATGTATGGAATTATGCCCAACTTTGTAATACTCTTTAGATGGTTTAATGTGAGACAAAAGTATTAGACTATTTCTTATACATTGATTATATTGCCTAAACGAGAAGTCTATGTAAACTTCAATAATCAAGAAGTCTATGTAAATTCCATATATGATAAGTGAGAAGTATAAGAATACTTCACTATGTACAACTTTTTAAATTTTCCGTATTTTCAACCTATGATATGTTATGGAGAATGCTAAGGTCTAGTCCAAGTCCTCTTCGAGGACGAAGATTCTGGTTACCTCTAAGAGGTGATCCCTGGCCAAAAAGGTTAGTATTTGTCGTTACTCTATAGGTTAAGAAAACTCAATTCCTCGAGGACACTCATTTTTCTTTTGAACAAATTAACTAAGTCGATGAAGAATCTCACTTAGATAGTAGGTCCATATTTCCCTTTTCCCTCCTTTTAAAATGGATTTAAAAATAGTTTTATTTTTTTTAAAAAAAATCAAGTTAAGTTAATTCACTATTAATCAAAGAAATTAATTGTCGGCTAACCACATTAGTGTCTATCTAGGTGCTTTCAAAACCTTCCTAGAATATTAATAAGAACCCTCGAACCGCATTAAATAGTTTCTCTAGATTTACTATTTTAATCTATTTAAAACCCATCTTTCTTAATTTTTTCCTTTAAAAATAAGTGGTGACTCTATACCAAGTCTAAATAACTGTTTTCTAAATAAAACACAATGACGACTCTGCTAAGGATTTGAATGGTTCTAACCTTAAAATTAACTTGTTTGATTGTATTTGTTTAATTGTTTGTCTATATGAGCTTATGGTCTCTTTTCTAGTTTACTTGATTATGTGGGGTTATGGGGCTTCACATGAGCATTGTTGGTGAATCCTCAAGTCCGAGGATGATGCCACTTTTCTAGCTTTATTAGTAATGACTATATCAAAGACAATTGTTATTTCCTTATCCTCTGAGACTTTGTTGGAAGCATATACGAGTCATATTGTAATAGTGTAAGGTCTATGCCCAAATCTTATACTTCTATGATAGATGGCTATGTGTGAGACAATATTCGACTACTTTAATGAATTGACTATGTTAAATGAGAAGTCTATGTAAATTTCATATATAATAAACGAGAAGTCTAAGTACACTTTTCATATGTTAAAGTTTTTAAATTTTCTAATTTTTCTCCACCTATGATATACCATGATGTATGATAAGGGCTAGTCTAAGACCTCTTAGAGGAGGAAGACGCCGTTTACGTCTAGGGGTGATCCCCGATCATTACAAACTTTGTATTAGAGCATGAGATTGAGTAATCTTAGAATTGATGTCTCACTAAGCCACGTCTATGCAGAGTCTTGTTTATAATTGTGAAGCATGCCACACTTATCAATTATAGGCTATTTAGGAAATTCTCATCTTTTTGGCATTCCTATGTCGTGCCTCTAGACTGTTAACTTTATATGTCGTTTTTCTTATAACGTTTTTGTTGTGGTTATAGGCTATCACAACTTGAAGGGAAGACACAAGAAGAGTTGAAGAGGAGATTTCTAATGCAGAACCTCCTCCACAAGGCAAGTAATCTCCTCCTCAATAACAAGCTCCTCAAGGTGACCAAGCTCTGGTCAATCCTACGGCCATGATGGATGGAGAGATAAGGTCGTATTTTCTAAGTTTGGGTTTAGACATGATAACTCAAGATCAAGCCGTAGATACTCAATCTCCATCTATGGCGGCTCAAGCAAACCGAGAAGTTGAACCCCGTGTGAACTAAAATGCTAGTACTGTAGCTTCTCACTTGAGAGACCTCACTAGGATTGTGACGCCCCGAGCCTACACACCGAATGTGGAAATTACCCAATTTCCATTGCTGGTCTTGAGTGAACCCTTGGACTATTCTACATAACTCAGCGGAAGACTTAACTCAACTTAATATTAAAACAAGAACATTTTCATAAAATGCTTAAATTAATATCTTAGCCAAAATGACAATTTAGTCTCAAAATGTCCTATTTGAAATAAAAAAGACTCAGTTGAACAATCTAAATATCTGCCTACGAAGCCTTTGTAAATACTAAGATGAATGTTGGGATAGACCCCACAACATTCTAGCAAAGAAACAAGTCTAAACAACATAAAAAGGATCTTCCGGAATGCAAGGAGGCTCACAAATGACTCTGAGTGTTCAGACTAGATCAACGAGGTGCTGGATGTTGATCCTAGTTACCTGCGTCTGCATCATAAAATGATACAAGCCAACTGACATCAGTACATTGAATGTACGAGTATTAGAGTTGGAATGCTAAGCAACAACTTAGGCTAGATAAGAATAATATAAACTTACCTTGGCTCTGCTCAACTCAAGAATTACTTAACTCAGAATATATAAGGCAATAAAAGTACATATATATGTACATATGTATGTATGTGTGTGTGTATATATATATATATATATATATATATATATATAAAGTTTGTAAAATCTGTTCATTATAGAAAATGCAATAACAAACTTAACTTAATTTATATATCAAATAATATAGTTCTGTGGGAGCTTCTGTAACCGACAACCAACACTATGAGCCTAAGTGGTGATACAACATCTCGCCCACGCTACCAGAACTGTCCTATACTTTACTATCACATAGAACATCCTCAACCTAAAGGATACACTGGCTGAACTTACGTGATCATCTAAAAAGTATGATCCTTTAATACCCATGATGGCTACATTGTTTACATGGAGACTTGTGTTAATATGAACTCTCATACCCATATTGGTGCTCAATAATACTCCAAAAATATACTTCATCTCATGCTTTTAAAATAACCTCTTTCCTCTAGGTTGATATAATTTGCTCAACCCATTTTAGCTTTAAAAAGCCTTCTTGGAATCAATGTTCTCTTTTTCTTGTTCAAAACTTTGTTTGGAAATCTTAGTTTCCTTTTAACTTAAATGTAAAAACATTTATAAACGTTTAGATAGTATTTAGTTCCCTTATATCTTTTGAGAAATGAACTCAACTCATACTCTTTGCTGAACTTGAAACTTAACTTTTAGGGAATACTTAGTTCCCTTATAGCTCTCGGGAATTTAACTCAAATATTTACTCTTTAATCAACTTGTAGATTGATTCTTAACAAGGTTAAAATGTTTGTATAAGACACTTGAAAACTTTAAGAACTCACTTTGACTTGTTTCTTAACTTTTGGACTTGACTCTTAACTTGCTTTACTTTGATCTTAACTTTCCTTGAATTGGATTATGGATTCAAGGACCATGATCTCATGTTTATGGATGATTTCACGATGTTTAGATGTACTTTAGAATGTTAGAATCAACTAGAAATTGTAGGTACATAACATAGGAACTTGTAAGAAAAGACGGGGAAAAAAATGGGATCTTCAGGTGACACTAGTGCTCTGAGAGGTTCGGGGCACCATATCTTGATGGACAGAGTCTGTCATCAGGGGCTATGGTTGGTGAGGCTCCCCAGGGCCTATTTGACGAGATTTTCAATTTTTCTTCTTTAATTTTCATCTCTAAACCTTCTAATAATGATCTTTCCCCAAACTCTTAGGATCGCTAAAATTCTCAATACCCAATATTTTAGACTCGTAAAACAAACCGAAAACACGAATGAAACAACCAAAAGTATACTATAACTTACCTTAAGAGAATTCAACAATTTTTCATCAAGAACTTCAATGTTCCTTATCCAATTTACTCTAATTGCACTGAATTAAACATATTATTGCATAGGTGAAAGAACCCACCACGGAAAGATCTCACATACCTATAAGGGATCACCACTGATGAAACTCATTTAACGATCTTGGGGAAATCTTTTATCTTTTCTCTTTTCTCTTTTCTCCTTCTTCTCTTTTCTTCCAAGCCCTAAGTATATTCAATCTTTTAAAAACTTACTTAAGGCTTTATTTTACCCCTAATAAACCCTTATAACAAATTAGGAAACATTAGGGTGAAAAGACTACTTTACCCTTACTAAAATTCGGATTGGATTTTCCTCAATCCAACAACCCAACTTCTGATAGGCATATATCCCTTATAGGAAATTAAAATTATGAAAACTTAGTGTCGTTGAAAATATATCTTCAAGGCTTTCCAACCATATAAAGAACATACCCTAACTCATCCTTAGATAGAAGTTACGGCCATGTGAAAATGACCAAACACTTACTTTTACACTTGGGAAATTTTCAAGATTTCTCCTATTCTTTCCAAGAATAAATATTTTTAGTTTCTATGTTTAATCCTAGCTATTTTGGTTTACAGTATATTACAAGGATGAACCTTCCAATGCTCTTTGGGTCTAAAGTGACTGAAGACTCCCAAAACTTTCTTGGTGAGGTCTACAAGATCTTGTATGATATGGGAGTGAGTTAAAAAGAGAAGCCGAGTCAGCCGCTTATCAACTCAAGGATGTGGCCCATACTTGGTATACTCAGTGAAGGAATAATAGGGCTTTGAGAGCGGGTATCTTTAGGAGGACATTTCTTGATAGGTTCTTCCTAAGCAATAAAAGAGAGGCATAAGTGGAAGAGTTCATCAACTTTCGTCAAGGAGGTATGAGTAAGAGTTCATCAACTTTCATCAAGGAGGTATGAGTGTGCTAGAATACTCTTTGAATTCACTAAGTTGTCTAAGTATGCCTCTTTTTTGGTGTCCAATCCTAGAGATGAAATGAACTAGTTTGTGATGAGTGTATCTGATGATCTTGTGGAAGAGTGTCATTTGGAGATGCTTCATGACAACATGGATATTTCTCGTTTGATGGTGAATTCTCAACAATTTGAGGAGAGTAGGCTTAACAGAAAGATTAGGGATGCTAGGAAGACAAGGTCTTACGAAGGAGGTGCTTTTAAGGGTAAGTTGGATATTCAAGACAAGTCAAAGTTCAAGAAGTGGTTATCCATCCAAGTTTCTTATAATTCTCCCAAAGGTATTAAGGATAGGGTTTCTAACCTAGATACCTAAGGGGAAGAGGTGGTGATTCACCAAGTGAGAAACCCATTTGTGAAAAATGTGGTAAGAAGCATGTGGGTGAATGTCTAGTTGGGACGGATAATTGCTTTGGTTGTGGAAAGAGTGGTCATGAAGTGAGGGATTGTCCCATTCTTAAGGCTAAGGGGAGAGAGAGTAATCAAGCATAAGAAAGCGGTCCTAGTTCCGATGCTCCTAAGAAGAACTGCTTCTATGCTCTCCGCTTTAGGGTGATCAAGAGAATTCTCCTTATATTTTCATGGGTATGCCACGAGTCTTTTCCATTGATGTCTATGCTTTACTAGATCCCGGTGCAACTTTATATGTCATAACTCTTTTAGAGGCAATGAAGTTTGATGTGTTACCCAATGTCTTAATTGAGTGGGTGACTCCGTTGTTGCTAAAAGAATTTTTCAGGAGTTGTCCCATATTACTGTCCAATAGAGTTACATTGACCGATTTGGTAGAAATTGATATGTTGGCCTTTGATGTCATATTGGGGATGGATTGTTACATGTTTGTTTTGTTTCTATTGATTGTATCACAAGGTAGTTAAGTTCCAATTTCCTAATGAACCCGTCTTCGAATGGATGGGGGGAAACTCAATCTCTAGAGGTCAAAGTATTTCGTGTCTAAAAGCTTGTAAGATGATTTATAACGGATGTCCCTATCATGTTGTGAGGGTAAAGAACCTAGAATCCTATACCTCTCCTTTAGAGTCGGTCACCGTAGCAAAGGATTTTCCTAAAGTCTTTACCGATAACTTACCCGAAATTCTTCCGAAATGGATAATAAAATTTTGGCATAGATTTGTTGTCAGATACAAAACCTATTTCAATTCCTCCTAATTGGATGACTCTGACCGAGTTTAAAGAGTTGAAGTCTCAACTCAAAGATTTTCTTGACAAGGGTTTCATTTAACCAAACATTTTTTCATGGGGCACTCAGTATTATTTGTGAAAAATAAAGATGGGTCTCTTAGAATATGTATTGACCACCGAAAATTGAACAAGGTCACCATAAAGAATAGGTATCCTCTCCCTGAGATCGATGATTTGTTTGATCAACTCCAAGGAGCGAGTAACTTTTTGAAAGTTTATTTAAGGTTGCAATATCAGCAACTTAGGATGAGTGGTGAAGACATACCTAAAATGGCTTTCCAAACTAGGTATGATTATTATGAGTTCCTAGTCATGTCTTTTGGTCTAACTAATTCCCCCAATGACTTTTTTGGATCTTATGAATAGGGTGTTCCGGAACTATCTTGATTTTTTTTGTAATTGTCTTCCTTGTAGATATCTTGGTATATTCTAAGAGTGAGGATGAGAATATGGACCGTTTGAAGGTTGTATTGCAAGTCCTCAAGGAATATCTACTCTTTGATAAATATAATAAGTATGAACTTTTGTTGAGTGTGGTTGATTTTCTTGGTCACATTGTTTCAGGTGAGGGTATAGAGGTAGGTCCAAAGAAAACAAAAGCGGTTAAGAATTGGCCTAGATCCTTTGACCCTAACCTACATTCGAATTTTCTTGGGTTTAGCCGGGTACTATTGGAGATTTTTTTGATGGGTCTGTATAAATTGATTCTCCTTTGAAAACCTTAACCTAAAAGAAAGTTAAGTTTGAGTAGTCTGAAGCTTGCGAAAAAAGCTTCCAAGAGTTTGAAGATAAATTTACCTCTGCTCTAGTGTTGACCTTACCATAGGATATTAAAGGGTTTAATAGTATATTGTGACGCTTCTCGAGTAGGTTTGGGTTGTGTCCTCAAGCAACATGTTAAGGTGATAGCTAATTTACCTCTGCTCCAGTGTTGACCTTATCATAGGATACTAAAGGTTTTAATAGTATATTGTGACGCTTCTCGAGTAGGTTTGGGTTGTGTCCTCATGCAACATGTTAAGGTGATAGCTTATGCCACTAGGCAACTCAAAGTGCATGAGAAGAACTATCTAACTCATGACCTTGAATTAGAGGCCATAGCTTTTGCTTTTAAAATATGGAGGCATTACCTATACGGTGTCCATCTGGATGTATTTACCGATCACAAGACTCTTCAATATCTGTTCACTCAAATGGATTTAAATCTCCAACAAAGAAGGTGGTTGGAACTTTTGAAGGATTACGACATGAGTGTTCTCTACCACCCCGGAAAGGACAATGTGGTTGTGGATGCTAGAAGTCAAATGACTATTGATAGTTTGGCTCATGTTGAAGAATATATGAAAGAGGTAGTGAAATATGTTCATAGATTGTCCCGCTTGGGTATTCAGTTCGAAGATTATCCAAAAGAGGTTTTCAAAGTTCATCATAACTCCAAGTCGTCTTTAATGGTTAAAGTCTAAGCAACATCTAGACCCTCTATTGATGAAATGAAAGAATTGGTTTTTAATAATCTCAATGAGTCATTCTCCCAAGGAAGGGTGATGGGGTACTTAAGTACCAAGGTAAATTATGTGTACCTAATGTAGATAACTTGAGAAGATAAAATTTGGAAGAAGCTCATGGTTCCCAATATTGCATTCATCTGGGTGACACAAAAATGTATTGTAATCTTCAAGAGGTCTATTGGTATGATGGTTTAAAGAGAGATATAGAGGAGTTTGTGGCTAAATATCCTAATTGTCAACAAGTCAAGGTCGAGCATCAAAGACCGAGAGGGTTAACTTAAGTGATGGATGTCCCTACATGGAAGTGGAAAGATATCAATATGGATTTCATAGTGGGTTTACCTCTGAGACGTAGGCAAAATGATTCCATATGGGTTATTGTTGATAGATTGGCAAAATCTACCCACTTTATTCCTGTCAAATCTACTTATTCGGCGAAGGAATATGTTTGGTTGTACCTTAATGAGATTGTGAGTTTGCATGGGATCCATTTTTCCATCATCTCGGATAGAGGAGCCCAATTCACTTCTCATTTTTAGAGGTTTTTCCATAAGTGGTTAGGTACTCAAGTGAAACTTAGTACCGCTTTTCATCCTCAAACGGATGGTCAAGCGGAATGTACCATCCAAATCCTAGAGGATATGTTGAGGACTTGTGTTATTGACTTCTAGGGTGATTGGGACGATCATCTACCATTGATAGAGTTCTCAAAAATAGTTACCATTCAAGTGTTTCTATGGAACCTTTTAAAGCACTATACGGTAGGAGATGCAGGTCTCCGGTTGGGTGGTTTGAGGTAGGATAGTTTCATTCTTGGTCCCGATATAGTCTATGATGCTATGGAAAAAATTTGAACAATAAGGGATAGGTTGAAACCAACATAGCCGGCAAAAATATTATGCCGACAGTAGAAAAAGATACCTTGAGTTTGAAATAGGTTATTGGGACTACTTCAAATTTCACCCATGAAAGGGGTGATGAGATTTGGTAAAAAGGGGAAGCTTTAAACCCTCGTATGTGGGTATATATGATATTTTGAAATGGGTCGGGAAAGTTTCTTATGATTTCAAGTTACCAAGTGAATTAGCTCCCATTCACCCGGTATCATGTCTCTATGCTAAAGAAATGTATAGATGACCCGGTGTCTATTCTCCCTACTGAAGGGTTAGGGGTGAATGAGAACCTTTCTTATGAAGAGGTTCCAGTTGAGATCCTAATCATCAAGTCAAAAAGTTGAGGACAAAGAGGTTTCTTCCGTAAAATTCCTATGGAGAAACCATCCAGTTGAGTGTGCAACATACGAGGTAGAGGCCGACATGAAGTCTCGCTACCCACATCTCTTTCCTCTTATTCCTATTAAAAGTTGAGGTTAGTAGATCCACTTGAAAATAAAATAATTAATAATGTGAATTTTACTTGTTTTTCTAAGTATGTGCATATCTTTGCAAATGATTATGCTGAAACTGAGTTTTAAGAAAAAATCTCTCATGTTTAACTTGATCTAGTATGTTATGTGTATAGTTGTGTTCATGAAAATTGTAGTGAGCATGTTAATTGTATGGTAGCTTTTGATGTTCATGTTGAGCTTATGTTGATATTGAGAATGTAGTTCCTCATTATGTAATATGAAATGTTGATCTCTTATATGTGGTAAATTGTGAATCGAGTTGCTTTGTGTAATGCGATGATTATGTGTTGAATGGAGTTGTGAAGTATTTAGGTGTTATTCGGGGATAAATGTTCCTAAGGGGGGAATAATGTAACACTCTGGAAGTTCCATGACTTAGTCTAAAGCCTCACTTGATGAACTAAGCCTTTAAACAGGGTTTCTAATCTTAAAGAAAGGTAATAATCTTAATAAGGAAGGGTTAAAATCAAAACGTCAAGAAACGACCACGACGTCAAGAGATTTGTGAAAGATGAGCTAGTATGCTTGGTTTCAAGGGGTTTAAATAGTCAGACTGAAGTCAAATTTGGTAAAAAGGTTTAGAATACATATTAGAATGTCTTTATGGTAGAAACGTACGAGTACGAATCCCTAAGAACCACCTTAAGGGTCCTGGAGAAGGACCCTACATTTGACCCCAAAAACTCTCAAATGGCAGTGTGCCATTAACGAAGAAAATGACGGGTCGTGGATGGGAAAATGGCCCGTTGATGGTGCTCATGGGTTGATAATTAGCCAAATCACAAAATGGCGCAAGAAACCAGTCTCTTACCAAAACCATGATGACAAGTATTGTCTGTTGTTTGGTTTACAGGGCATAGATGCAACGGAACATCACTTGCCAAGTTTCCGTTGAGTTAAGGGTAATTATTTAATTAATTATTAGGGGTTAAGGGGTTAAATTATTTTATTAGGGATTATAAAAGGATTATAGCACATTAAACTAATCTAACACTTCATAATTTCCCAAACCCAAATAACTCCCACTTCTCTTACTACCCAAAGACCCCCACTGAAGACCAAGGTTCAAGATTCATTAAGGCTTCAAGATAAAGGCTTTATTCTACAACTATCTAAATATTAACAAGGTATGTAAGGTATTCACTCTTGGGACTCATTTTCCTAAGAGGTTATTCAAAGTTTGGTTTTCAAAGATGTTTAAAATTATATTTTTCATCCAATTTCGTGGATTATATTTCAAATTTAATGTTGTATTTTTGTGGTTTACTTGATAGATTAATGTTTGTTTATTTGTAGATTGTTGTAGTTCCTTAGGCTTTGTCCCAGTTTCTATAAAAGATCCATGAATAACCTTTTTCCCTAACCCTAACTATGAATTAGGTTGATAGATGATTAGAGATATTGGAAATGGATATGTTATTGCTTAATTTACTATTATATGACGATGGTGATTGAATTATTGGATGAATGTGGTGAAATTGAGGGTGATATCTTTAAGGAGATTCTTGGAAGCCATTGGTAAGACTTTTAGGATTATGATTTCTTTACTTTAATTATGTTGGTCTATTCTTATTGAGGATGTTCAATTGAAGTATGATTATGTTAATAAACTAGAAAGATGATGCTATAACGAATATGATAACATGTTATGAATATGTTGAATTTCAGATCTTGATAGGGGTATGATCATGCAAGGTTGAAAGTGACTCTATTATGTAATTATTATTATAACTATGATGTGATGAGCTCACTAATGTTGGGTTCTGATGAAAGATAGTTTTCATTCTAAACCTAAATAACTATGATCATGATTATACAAGGGATTAGTCTCTTAAGGCCTATCTTGTAAACTAATGTTAAGGATAACTTAAAGAAATTTCAAAAAGGGACTTTAGCTCAGCACCGAGAAGACTATATATGAGAGGTTTCCGTTCCCAAGATGGAAGGTAGGTTCACTAATGTTTTCATGAGATAGAGACTACCATGCAATGTGCATAAATGAGTTTCTACAAAATCTCCTAGTTCCATAACTATGTGCCCCAATAGGAAAACTAGCTAGTGGATCAACCTAGAATGCAATGTTCATGTATAGTTTTACCTTGGCAAGTAGATCACCTTCTTTTGTTGTAAGGTTTCATAACATCATATTCCATGTTTAGCTCACATGGTGTATTGTCGGCTAAGGTAAATGATCCCAAAGTAAAATGAATGAAAGAAATTAATAAATATGGACACTAACTAGGGTTACTTAAGGGGTTTCACTTAGTGTAAGGAAGAGTATGAGACTTTATCTACGCATTGCGCAAGTTGGCTTTGAAAGGAGTCCTAGGAGGATGTTCTTAGGCATTTATGTTATGAATAAAATGCATATATGTTGGTTATATATAATGTTTTTCTTATACGATGTTGGTTTCATTTGATGAACATGATATTGGTCTAAATTGTTGTATATAATGATGACTACACATGATATGATGGTATATGAGGAAAAAGAATTTCTTATGGTCTCTTTTCTAGTTTACTTGATTATGTTGGATTATGGGGCTTCACATGAGCATTGCATTTGTAGGATTGGGTTGGGATTGTGAGTAAGGGTTTTGTGTGTTTTGATGATATGAACTCTAGAACATGAAATGTTGATATGACTTCAATATGATGTTATCCGTGTGTATGAATATGAACATGTCTTAGTGATGTTGTGATTATTGACTTGTATATGCTCTTGTGTGTGTAAAGGCTTTCAAAGTAACATGGTATGCTTTTGAACAAAATGACCCTTTGTGCATGTTTTCAATGGTTTTAATTGCATATGTTTCAATACTTAGTACATGTAGGTACGGGCGATTAAAGAGCATTCAAGGCCATTTGCAAGGAAGAGTTGGATATTTTCCCAAGTTGTTGGTTAGTCCTCAAGTCCAAGAATGATGCCACTTTTCTAGCTTTATTAGTATTAACTATGTCTAGGGCAACTGTTCTCTCCTAATCCTTTAAGACATTGTTGGAAGCCTATATGAGGCATATTATGATAGTGTGAGCTATGCAAATATCTTATACTTCTGTAATAGACTGTTATGTGTGAGACAATATTAGACTACTTTAATGAATTGACTATCTCAAACGAGAAGTATATGTTAACTTTATAAATGAAAAGTTTATATAAACTTCATATATGATAAACGAGAAGTCTAAGTATACATTATACGTAAAAGTTTTAAAATTTTCCACATTTTCTCTACCTATGATATGCCATGATGTATGCTAAGGGCTAGTCTAAGGCCTCTTCGGGGATGAAGACGTCATTTGCATCAGGGGGTGCTCCCCGGTTATTACAAGTGTGGAGTTCCAGGTGTTGGACATCGACACTAGTTACAACCTGCTTTTGCGAAGGTCGTTCATCCACATGGCTGGGGATGTGCCTTCTACCCTTCACCAACTAATGAAATTTGTTTGGACTGAGCAGGAGTTGTGTATTCTTAGTGAGGGAAGCCAATTTAATGGGCATTCACCAATCGTTGATGAAGTTTCCTTAGACTGTGATTTGTACACCGTGGAACTTTTAAATGCCACTGGTGATGATTTGACTCCACAACCCCTTATGCCTACTGTATACAAAATGATTGCTATTTTGATGCTTCAGAGCAGTTTCGAACAAGGTGTTGGATTGGGAAAGAATTTCTAGGGAATTGTCGAGCCTATCCAAGTTCACCCCAAAGGTACAAAGTTTGGTTTAGGGTACGTCTCTAGTGATAAGAAGCAGAGATGAAAAGCAAGAATGTTGATCAAGCATTGTCCATGCCAATTCCTCATCTGTACTAATCATTTCCAGTTCGAGAATATGCCGACGATGATAGGGTTGGGGAAGAAGTCTGAGGCCTTTTTGAAGAAATTGATGCGGTCATAGAGGATCAGGTTGAGACATTTGGCATCTGTAATGCCGATCCAGGGGAGCAATGGCAGAACTAGACCTTCATGCCATTTTTGATCCTCCTGACATCTTGGTAGAACGGACATATACTTATGCTTGTTTTTAAAATTGGTGGAAGTCTATTAGAGGCCCGCGACCCACCATTTTATAGTTTTTTATTGTTTGAGTTTCTAAATTACCTTGTGATGTTTTAAAAGTCAAAATGTCCCTTCGCCATGGCTAAAGTTTGCGATTGTTTTTCAATTTGAATGAAATCCTCTTTTGTGAAAAATTGTTTGTTTACTTATTTCTTGTGTTTTACTTTCCTGACTTTTTCTATTTATGATTTCAGTAATATTAATTTAAAACCTACCAATGTCATGTCATGTCATGAGTTGAAGGAACAAAATGATGTAGGTGATGACTAGTGTGAAGAGTATGAAAGAGAAGATGAAGTACGGAATATGTTGTCGAAAAGTTTCGACAGTTTGAGAATCAACACAAGCTAGACTTACAAAAAATTGACACTGTGAATCTTGGAGATGAGGAGTGCATCATATAAGTAAAAATCAGTGTCCATTTGACCAAAACTCAAAGAAGGGACCCGATTATTTTGCTTAGAGAATATAAGATGTATTTATCTAAGTACAAATGTGGTGTCCACAAATTGCTGATATATCCAGGATTCAGTCCAATAAAACAAAAGACTCGGAAGTTCAATCCTAAATTATGTTTAAAGATCAAAGAAGAGATTATCAAACAGATCGAGTCTCAAATAGTGAAAGTGACGTAATATCCGACTTGGTTGGCCAATGTTGTCCCGATTGCCAAGAACAATGGAAAAATTAGAATTTGTGTTGACTAAGAAATCTCAATAAAGCAATATCAAATGATAATTTTCCATTGCCAAACATTAACATTGTAATTGATAACTGTGATAAACATGAAATGCAATCATTTCTAGATTGTTACATGGGTTATTACTAAATCCTAATGGATGAAGAAGAAGCATACAAGACAGCCTTCATTATGCCTTGGGGTGTATATCATTAAGGGTGAGTCCATCTTGTCTCAAGAATGTCGGTGCTACTATATGAGAGATATAAGGACCATCATTCATGACATGATTCACAAAGAGATTGAGGTGTATGTAGATGACATCATAATTAAGTCCCGCAAGGGTTCGTACCACTTGACTCATTTAAGGAAGTTATTTGTTCTTTTGCGTCAATAAAACTTGAAGTTAAATTCTGCCAAATGTGCTTTTGGGGTGCCAGCTAGCAAGCTGTTGGGATTTATAGTGAGCAGAAGAGGCATTGATATTGACACTTCCAAGATCAAGGCAATTCAAGAGTTACTTCCTCCGAAGACGAAAAAGGAAGTGATGAATTTTGTAGGAAGGTTGAACTATATTAGTCGGTTCATAGCTCAATACACCGTGGTGTGTGAGCCTATCTTCAAGTTATTAAAAAAAGACGCTCTGACCAAATGGACCGAAGAATGTGAGACAACTTTTGATACCATAAAGAATTATTCATCCAATCTATCGGTGTTGGTTCCTCCCCGAGAAGGGAGTCCATTGTAGTTGTATTTGTTTGTCTCAGATAACACATTTGGGTTCATGCTTGGTCAACATGACGAGACAGGGAAGAAGAAGCAAGTCATTTATTACCTAAGCAAGAAATTCATTTCATGCGAGGCTCGATATACTTTTTTGGATAAAATGTGTTGTGCTTTGACGTGGATTTTTTAGAAGTTGAGACATTATTTTTCCTATTATACCATACCTCATTTAAAACATGGATCCATTAAAGTATATTTTCTAGAATGCGATGTCGATCGGAAAGTTGGATAAATGGAAAATGCTTATAATTGATTTGGTATTATGTATGTGACCCAGAAGGCTATAAAAGCTCAAGTCTTAGCTAATCATCTTGTGGAAAATTCGATCGATGAAGAGTATGAATCACTCAAGAATTATATCTCAGATGAAGAGGTATCATTTGTGGGTGAAGATATTTCTGAAGCATACCCTGGTTGGAGACTATTCTTTGATGGAGCAGTGAATCACTAAGGAAAAGCTATCGTAGTGATCTTAGTGTCAAAATCTTGTAAGCACTATCCTATGGAGGCCATCTTCGATTTGATTGCACAAATATTATGGCAGAATACGAAGCTTTTTCCTTGGTTTGAAAATGCCCATCGACATGATGTTCTTGAGCTTCTGGTTATTAAATATTCAGACATGATGATTCATCAGGTTCAAGTAGAACTGTCCGTGAAGAACCCAAAGATCACACTGTACATTCAGTATATATAGAAGTGTGCACGAGATTCCTCAAGATTGAGTTCTGACATACTCCTGGAACACATAATGAGTTGGCTGATGCTCTTGCCACCATCGCCTCAATGATTAAACATCCAAATACAGATTATATTGATCCTCTAGATAGAGGTAAAGGAGAAACCAATCCACTGTTCACTTGTTGAAGAAGAACAAGACAGTCAGCCATGGTATTTTGATATAAAGAATTATATAGTGACCGGGACTTATCCTGAAAATGCAACATTCAACCAGAAAAAGTTGATACGTCGTATGACCCTCAATTTCTTTCTAAATGGGGAAATCCTTTATAAGAGGACTCTAGATTTAGGTCTTATCAAATGTGTTGGTGTTGCTAAAGCTGCAAAACTTCTTGAAGAAATACATGTTGGAGTTTGCGGTACACACATGGACTCACTCTAGCAAGGAAGATACTTCATGGATTGTTCTGGATGACTATAGAGCACGATTTTCCCGAATTTGTGCAGAAATTTCTTTAATGTTAAGTGCATGGTGATCTGATTCGAGTGACGTCTCACGAACTCAATGCTATAAGTTCTCCTTTGCCATTTGTAGCATGGGGCATGGATATCATTGGTCCAAAAGAATCAGCCACTTCTAACGAACACAAATTCATTTTGGTTACCATTGACTACTTCACCAAGTAGGTAGAAGCAACTTCCTATAAGTCGGTAACCAAGAAAGTAGTAGATGGTTTTGTTTGCAACAATCTGATATGTAGGTCCGAAGTATCAGAATCCATTATTATTGATAATGGTGCTAATCTCATTTGTCATTTGATGAGACATATATATGTGAGCAGTTTAAGATTACTCATCGAAACTCAACTGCTTACCATTCATTAGTTAATAGAGATGTAGAGGCCTCCAATAAAAACATCAAGAATATTTTTGAGGAAAATGATTGATAATCACCAAGGTTGGCATAAGATGTTTCCACATGCTTTGTTGGGATACCGAATGACTATCAGAACGTCGATTGAAGCAACTTCATACCTGTTAGTGCACGGAACAGAAGCAGTCATACCTATTAAAGTTGAGATACCGTCCATGAGAATCAACCAAGAAGCTGAATGTGAATAACATTATTTCATTCAGTTTCCAATGACATAAAGTCCATGATGAACGTGCAACTATATTTTGAGAAGGAATAAATGAAAACCCCGAGGACAGACATTTTCTTGTTTTCCATCAATTAAGGATATTTGAAATACATTATCTACATCGTTTATCAGACATGATAATATCAACATTTGGAGGGTCATTTTATTTGTATTGTCGATTGAGATGGTACGCTACCCGGGGGGTTATTTTTACTGTATTGTCAATTAAAACGATATCATCATCCAGAAGGTGCCTAGAAGATCACCATTTTGTTCAATAAAGAACTATATTTGTTTGGTACTAGGGATGACATCAAGAGAAAGAATCCATGCATAGCAAGAGAAAGAAGTCATGCATCGCTGGAAAGAGATGTCATGCATCACGGGGAAAGAGACTCGTGCATTGCAAGAGAACAAAGTCATGCGTTGTGGGAAAGATATTCATGCATTGCAAGAGAAAGATTCATGCATCATAAAAAGAGGAACGATTCATACATAGCAAGAGAACAAAGTCATGCATTGCGGGAAAGAGATTCTTCCATTGCAAGAGAAAGAGTCATGCATAGCAAGAGGAAAGATTCACGTATAGCAAGAGAACAAAGTCATGCATCGCGGAAAATAGATTCATGTATCAAGCGAAGAGATTCATGCATCACGATAAAATTGCATGTATCGCGAGAAAGAGATTCATGTGTTACAAAAGAAAGAAGTCATGCATTGTGAGAGATATTTACCTATCACGAGAAGAAAACGTCAAGAGAATCATCAAAGATGACATCGAGAGAATCATCAACATATTACATCAGCCTTTTATTACCTTGACATCAAACGAAGAGTACTTTGAAGATTATATTGCAATTATAAGACATAAGCTTATTTGTTTTACGTCAAACCCAATGGAGTTGATGTCAAATATTAAAGGAGAGCAATTAATAATTAACATGGTAAAAGACTGTCTCTCATTTGAAATGCATTTTTATGCGATGAGCCTTATCTCAGTCTCTATCAAGACCATTCGGAAGGATGAATTCTAAAAAAAAAACCTCAGGTGCGGGTGACATCAAAAAAGAATGCAGCACAACATGGAACTTTTCTTTGAAGCGAACTGGGACATAGTATATTGAGGAGTGTCAAACTCTTAGGACGTAAGTAGAGGAGCAACTTACACCACAATCAAACCACACCCCTATCAGATTGCATGTGGGTAATTTCTTTAGATTTCTTGGTTTTAGTTTTGTGTTCGAAAATGCTGGTCTTCACCGGAAGTAACTTTCCATTCCGAGTGACAATGCACCAAGAGCTTTGGAAATTATACCCGTGTAAGTTCTTATTTATGTGTGTGAAGCATGCCGCATTCATGGCTAAGAGGTTGCAAGTCTCCTTTTCAAACTCGACTTACTTTGTCACTTGTCCAAAATCAAAGGTTATCTAGCATAATAGATTCCTTTTTCAATCGTTCAAGTTGAACTACAAGCAGCCTGATTCCCTAAGTTGAGGGATATTTAGGAAGAATCAATGTAAAAAACTCGGCCGTATTCCATCATTTACTCTTAAATCTTATTCTCGAGCATTTTAGTTCCTACATCATTTGATATTGGGGTCGCTTTAAATTATTTCAAATTGTGTGTCAAATCGAGTGTAGCATGGCCTGAATTCTCATATACCCTGAGATATGTAGGAACCCATTTCCCGGTTCGTCCATAATTCCTAGTAAGTCCGTACCAAATTCCTTCCTTAGAGATGAATTTGTGGTTGGTCAAAATTGTCTTGGTCAATTTTATTTTCCTCAAATTTCTTGCATTAATCCAAGTTGAGGGAGAATTGTTGACACACAATTTTGACTCTCTCAGATATAAATTAATCTTCGGGTTTCTTTAATTTCAAACGATTGAAAATAATTAAGTTTATAAAATTCAAATATTTTTCTAGTAAATTTTAGTCATTTTATGATTTTTGAACAATAAATACATTTTTATATAATTAGTATATTTTATAAATATTTAAAAACCGCTTCAAAAAGATTTTAATTTTACATAAGTATCCTACTAATTAGTTTAGTTCTATAATAAATTTTATCTTTAATTACTTAGTTTACTGTTAAGTTGATTATTTTATTTCGTAAAAGTTAAGCGAGGCTAAGGGTGGCAACTGGTCCGGAACCGGGATTGCCAGACCTGTATTAACCGAAACCGGCACAGAATCGGGAACTACCACTCCCGAACCAGTACTGGTAGTTTCGGTATTTTATGCATGTACCCATCCCGGTCCGCCAGTGAACCGGTACAAAACCGGACCAGATTCCGAGACTGGGCTATATTTAATTTATTTAAAAAATTATTTAAATCAATTGAAAATTTTAAAAATTATTGTTTTAATGTTAGAAAATTATACTTTTCAAACTTTTAAAGTTAATTATTTATACTTTATAAACTTCAAAGTTTGAAAGTTTGTGAAACTTTAAAGTTTAAAGTTTGAAAGTTTGTAAAATTTAAAGTTTCAAATTATAAATACACAATTTAAATATTAGTTAAAAACTTTGAATATAATTTATATTATATAAATTTAAATTTTTTTATTTTTAGTTTAAAATTTTAACTTTAAAAGTTTGAAAATTTAAAATTCAAACTTTGAGGTTATAAAAAATTAAATTTCAAACTTTAAAAACTATTAATGTTTAAATTTCACAATAATAAAAATTAAATTTAAGACAATAATAAAAAAAATATTAAGGCGAATAGCCTAGACTTTTATTAATATTTATTTGATAGTACAATTTGATCTACAAAAATATTAGTAGAGTATTAAAAGATCTAATCTACATAGCCACCTTCTCGGAAGGGTTCTGTTTGAATTAGATCTCGAATTATCATACTCATACTAATAGACAACTATACATTTAAATTTAATAGTCGGTGCTACGATAAAGATCTTTTCTTAAATCATTTACCATTTCTATAGTAACATGATCGGAAATTTGTTGAATATATAAATCCTCCATTGCTTCAATATCGTCGTCACTATAATCTTGCATTATTTCATCAATATCACTTTGAAATTTGATCGGTAGTGGTTCACGGCCCAAATTTCTTCTCTCGACATTAATTCATTCTCTAAATAATACCAATATCTCCAAGCTATATGCTGCTAGTGAATGTCTATGCTCTCCATTTGAAACCTTGTTGCACTAAAAACGCCTTTCGAAGCTACTTAAGATGCTTGAATGGCTAATACATCTCAAGCCATCGATTGAAGTTTTGGAAATCCTTTCCCTCGATTTCTCCACCATGTTAGAACATCGTCAGTAGGTTCTATATTTAGATTAACATATGCATCAAAATCATTTCTATTATTGTAAGAAAGTTCAAGATAAGAATCTAAATAATCATCAATATTATCTTCATTAAGTCTACTCCTAGAACTTTCAGGTTCTTGATTACTTGATACATTTATATTAGAATTATATAAATTATATAATTTTCTAGCTTAAATTTTTATGTTATCTTTAACTTCTTGACATCTAGAAGTTTCATATTTTTCACTATCAATATCCAAGTTAAAATATTATTTATCAACCATCTTAGATGCACCTACATCTTTGTAATGAGGGTTTAACAAACATGTTATATAAATTTGAATAAAAGGAATAAATTTTTTTAATTTTTCAATCATTTTGTTAATAGTTTCTTCAAATCTTGGTTTATTTTTAAATTTATAAAATTTAGAAGAAATCATACAAATATCGGCTAAAACAGTGCAAAATTGATGGATAATAAAGTGCAGATGTTCTTTTAGTACTTAAGTAAAAAAAATTAGAAAATCTATGAGTTCATTTATGTCATGTCAATCATTATCATCGAGTCTATATAAGATATTTGAATTATGAGCATTCCAAACAATTTGTAAGGGTTTTCTATATTCATAAGCGACTACAAGCATTTCTTCTAAAGAATTCCATCTAGTAGACACTATTTTTTAAATTTTTCTAGGTGGAAGATTATATTCAAAACAACGATTTTAAAAATCTCTATGCCTAGACTTAACTTGACATTTGAATATAAAATGACATGCAATTTAAAATTTCGTGCAACCATTATCATACATTTGTATATCATCTCTAACAATCAAATTATATATGTGTGCAACACACCTAATATGATAATCATCACCATAAATAGGGAAAAGAGAAGGCTTTAGCAATTCAACAACAACTGTATTATTTGCATCACTATCTAAGCTGATACTACTTATTTTATCACATATTCCATAGCTTTCTAAAATATCTAAAATTGTTTGAGCTATACAAACAACCGATTTTTTGCATCTGACAACATTTATAACCTAATTTTTTTTTTGCATACTCCAATTTTCATCAATCCAATGTGCAATAACAGTAAAATAATCATTGCAATTTATACCACGGCCCATATCAAAAGCAATAGCTATTTTACAATTATTATAGTAAAATAAACAGAGAAGATATTGAAAATGTTGGGCTTGATAATCAAATACAACCTTTTTAATTGTATTTCTAGCAAAACCTTTAAAATATGATTAAACACAATTTGAATATAATATATAAATCCGGGATTTTCAGCAAAACTAAATGGCAAACCCATAACAACAATCATTTTAGCTAATTCTTCAAGATCTTTTTTTCTACTATCGGATCGTGGTAAACTAGAGCCGGAAACATTAGAATGATCTAAATGTGTTTGGACCATGTTAGAGTCGCCTACTTCTATAGTTTCAGGAAGGGGGTACCATTCTTTTTAGCTTTGGCTACCGTTTTAGCATGCAAAAAGTTATTTTTACAACATGACATTAAATGATTACTCAAATGTCCCGTCTTATCTTGTTTTCCAACAGTTATATGATTCAATCTATGTTACATTTATTACAAATAACTTGTGTTTTATCTTCATTTTGTGTCATAAATTGCCACACAACTGATTTTTTAGTACGTTCTACCTTAGGCATAGGATGTACGGGGGGAAGGGAAGCAGGACAACGAAAGGGAGCGGGACTGAGAGTACTAGTAGTCGTAGGTGGCTCAGTTTCATCATTATCATCAAAATTAGGCGTATAAATATAATCATTAATATCATTATCATGTTCTTCATCTTGAGGCAAATCCTCATTAAAATTACCAAACCGGCTTTGTAAATGTTCATGATCAGGATCTAATCCAGAATTGCTATCAATATTAAAAACAGTATCATTAACATGTGTATAATCCTCCGTATTCATTCTTACTGTACTAGATTTTTTAGTTTTAAATCTAGAAGAACTATCAATTTTTTTTATTATCGAAGGATGTAAAGTTCAACATATTTTGAACACACCTCAAGTGCACTTTCTTTATCTTTTTTAACAACATTTTTACTGAAATCCATATTCAAATATTAAAAGTGGATAGATTATATATAATACGAAAATGTAATGCAATTAAATAATCAATAAAAAAATAAGTAAATAATTATTGCAAAAAAAGAGATGTAAAATATTCCGAACATCTACTTAAAAAAGTAGATGTGTATGACCGCCGAAAGTTGAAAGTTGAATTTTGAAGCTCCAAATTCAATTTCCAAAGATCAAAATCAGAATTTTTACAATTTTAAGAGCTTAGAGAGTAGAGAAGTAGAAAGTAGAGAGTTGAGATAATTAAAGATTATTTTGTAAATTTATGAGTGAAAAGAATGAAAATTTAAGGATATTAATAGGTAAAAAGAAAGGGTTAAAATGTTTTTTTTAAAACTTTGAGGTATTAAAAAAAGTTTGGGGGTGGGGGTGTAATGTGGAGTAAAAAGGATCAAAGATACGTTGGTGGGCCCCACTAGTCGTTACCCAACGCCTCTCAAGCGATAATATTTCAAAAAAACTTTTAATTTAATCGGACCGGACCGGCATCGGGATCGAAACCAAAATTTACCAGACCGGAACTAACCGATAAAGTTTGATTTCTGTCCTGTTACCTGTCCCGGACCCCATTCCTAATGGTTCATACTGGACTAACCGGAACGAAATCGGACCGATAACGGACTGGGATGGAACAGGACCAGTTTTGACAGTCGCAATTCGCTGTCACCCATAAGCAAGGCTCATTAATTAATTTATATAAATTTGTCTTATTTAAATTTTGACTAATTCATCGGTCGAAC
The DNA here is from genome assembly GCF_036512215.1 of Solanum lycopersicum. Classification (NCBI taxonomy): domain Eukaryota; kingdom Viridiplantae; phylum Streptophyta; class Magnoliopsida; order Solanales; family Solanaceae; genus Solanum; species Solanum lycopersicum. Next base: position 36,036,343 of record NC_090802.1, read on the forward strand.
TAAACTTGCTTATAATCAAAATTTATTCGAGCTTTTATTTCAAGTCTATGTATTTTTCAACTTTCAGGCCAGCAAACCCAATTCCAATTCATCATCCCATTTCCACTTTTTCCCTAGCCTAACTCATTTTTTTTACAAATAATTCAAGCCCAATTTCAATTCCTTATTACAGCTACCCATTATCCTAACAACTTGAGCCAGCCCACTTCTCTATTTCCAAAAGAAATCTAACAATGTTCTTCTCTCCTTTTCACGACAACATCACACGTCAAAGTTCACGGAGAAGTAAACATCAATAGAGGATAGTACGTTGAAATTTTTTTCTTTTTCTCGTCCCTGTCAAAATCATACAGTCCCAGCAACACAAATAGAGTGTTTCGTCCTTGGTTGCGTAAGTTCGAGACACGTCTATCACTAAGGACGAGCGGATTGATATAGCACATCCACCTCTCCCTCATCCGATTTGAATTTGTTATGAATAAGAATCGAATAGGCATATTCCCTTAGTTTTGGATATAATTTGGATGTTGAACTCCAATTTTTGTGGGGCTGGAATTCAATTTTTCAGTCCTATACCCCCATTTCGAACCCTATTTCCCCCTATAAATTCCATCTCTTCTTTATTTGTGTAATTTTTATTTTTTGAAAAATGACATGTTTACATAGAGAAACATAGCAAAAAATTTCTATAAAAATACAGACTAGATAACTAGTGTCGAGTTTGAGTTTTGTCTTTTATCTCGTTTGTAATCCTCTTGGTGCATTGGAATTCGTTGATGGTGGTGGAAGTTTCTCGAACTAGTTGTTGTTGAAGTTCGTTGTTGCAAAGAAGGTACTTGTTCCTTTGCTCTTTCGCTTTGAGTTAATAGTGATTGCGATGCTGTGTGAAATAGTTGAGTGTTGTTGGATTAATTTTCCTGGCTTCGACATGAGCCCATTTTCTTAAAAAATAGTAGATTCTCTGTTTTGTTCTACTCGAACTGGTTTAAAGTTTATTCGATTTCCTATATTGAGCTTACTTGTTGCTGCATCTTGTCATTGAATTCTTGGTATCCTAATATGTTGTGTATATTCCTAAATGATTTCATTGTCTACTCGTGATGTAAATTTCAACATTCCCATTTCATGTTTGGTTCATGTTCATTCATACTTCATTTTAGTGTCGGTATTCATGTTATCTATGTTAGGATTGTTTAAGTATGTCAAATAGTGATTGTCGAGGCCTCATTTTCTATATATTTCTTGTGTGTGTTGTTGCTATCGCTATATATTTGTTACTTGGAATAAGCATGTCTATCCTGATAGAATATGATGGAATCGATAATTCATGTTTTGATGATAGACAAGAAGCACAAATAATCAATAGCAAATGTACGCAGCAAAAGAAGCCAAGCTCGAGTCCAAGATCGAGTAAAATGGGTCAACCAAGTAATCAAGAAAATAGAGTTATTTGTCAAAGCCAAAAATAATATATTAAAGGTATAAGTTGATACAAATAAGGAAAACCTTAAATATATTATTAAGGAAGGAAGTTGTATATAATAAGGATTGTACTTTAAAAGGAAATCCTTGTTTAACAATAACTTCCTTACCTTATCTGATAAGGACTGAAGGCAAAAGGAACTCTATAAGAAGAAGAAGACGCTAAATGAAAAATTCCACGACTTCACGCAGAGAACAAGAGAAAATTATTCATCAAACTGAGGTCTTCAAGATTGATAGGATTGCTACGGTCAAAACATTCTTGAGTGAGAAGGTTTTTATCACGTAGAACTATTTGTCTTATTTTTGTTCTTAATTGTAGTTTACAGTTTATTGTACAAAGGGTGGGTTTGGCTCTTTGTAGGGTTGGAGAGATTGATTGGAGTCAATCGAGGGAGTAGTAGAGATAAGGCTTTTGATTATTGAGTTATAATCACAAAATCTTATAGTTGAATTAATAAAACGAGGTTTTTCCTTCCTTGAGTGAGGAAGGTTTTTAATTCAATAAGTGTTTGTGTCTTTACTCTGTCTTTACTTAAAAGCAACTTACATGAACCTGGTTCGTGTTCTGGGTAAGGTTTCTTCAATTGGTATCAGAGCAGGTCTTTTCGTTAAAAGATTCACACCTTGAAAAGACTCAATGGCAGCACCACCTACCCCACAAGAGGGAGCTTCACAAACACGACCACCACTGTTCAATGGCAAATATTATGGATGGTGGAAAAATCGTATGATGGACCATTTTATTGGCGAAAACCCTGATCTATGGGGAGTAATTCTAGATGGCCCAACCATACCTATGAAAACCGCAACTGATGGAATCACCAAAATCCCAAAGGAAAGAAAAGAATGGAATGTTGAAGACAAGCTTGCAATTCAAAACAATGCCAAAGCCAAGAAAATTCTGATATGTGGCATAGGACCAGACGAATACAATCGAATCTCGTCATGTCAAGATGCCAAAGCCATATGGGAAACACTGCAAACAGCTCATGAGGGAACAACGCAATTCAAGAAGTCTAAAATTGATAACTTGAACAGGCAATATGAGCTGTTCAGGATGGCAGAAGGGGAGACTATTCAAGACATGCACACCAGGTTCACCTCCATCATTAATGAGATGTACTCTTTAGGAGAAATAGTGCCTAACGGAAAGGCAGTAAGGAAACTCTTGAGTGTCCTTCCTGAAACATGGGAAAGCAAAGTCGAGGCTATCACTGAAGCCCGCGACCTAGACTCACTGGGAATGGATGAGTTAATTGGTAATCTCATCACATACGAACTTAAGAAAAACCAAGAAAAGGAAATTGGAGGAAAAAGAAAGGAAAGGAACCTGGTTCTAAAGGCTACTGCATCAGATGATTTTGAAGATGAAAATATTGCCCTCATAACCAAAAGGTTCACTAGAATGCTAAAGAGAGGGCAGACCTTTCAAAAGAAAGCTTTTCAAAAACCATCTAAAAACACTAAAGACCAGGTTTGTCACAAGTGTGCGAGCCCAGATCACTTCATCAAATTCTGTCCACTTTGGGCCTTAGAGCAGAAAAAGGTAAACTTTGAGAAAGGGAAAGACATCAAAAAGGATAAGTTTGTCCCCTCAAACAGAAGAATGACAACTCAAGAGGCAGATATGTCAATGAAGAAGGCCTTTGCAGCAATGGGGAATTCATCTGATGAAGAGTCTGAGGGTGATGAGACAGAAAACCAGTCTCTTCTTGCACTAGAACAAGAAGATAATTATGACTTTCTTGCCCTTGTAGCAATGGAAACCAAGGAAGAAAAGGAAACCTGCAGATCACAAGAAACCATACTAGTACTCATGGTTGGATCAGATTCTGAAGATGATGAAAGCAAGGTAAGTTTTCATCACATCAAAGTAAATATTGAATCATATTCTAAAAAGGAACTAGAGTCCTTATTGAGTACTCTTATAGATGCATATCAGTCTGTCAATTCTGAAAGAGAACAAGTGATGGAAAACTATGCATCTTTAAGAGAAGCCAATGACAATCTTGAGAAACACAATCACTTTCTTCAAAATAAATTAAAAGAACAAATTAAAATCTCAGAGTTAAGTCACAAGGGCAAAAACTCTGCTAGTGAACTTCAATTAGCTCTAGAAGAAAAACTAAAATTGTTAACCATAAAATATCAAGCTTTAACAGAAAGGAATAGGTTGGTACAAGAAAATCTTGATCATACCAAACTGGATCTGGAAAGAAATCTTAGATGGACCAGGTCTTCTGAAATTTTAACTCACATTCAAGAAAAGCAAACCACTAGTCGAAGTGGGATAGGTTTTAAAAAACAGAATAACCTTGTGTCACACACTATTCACATGTCTAAAAGTTTATGCACTCATTATGGAAACTCAGGTCATTTAAAGAATCAATGTAAAGCTTTATTTGAGGCTTTTCAGAAAAATGTTAAGTTCACCAAAAAGGAAAAGACTGATACGGCTAAGAACCTGGTTCGAAATAAAAATGTTCCAAATAAAAGGTTTTCTTATTTGCCTTTATGGGCTAGAAGAAATCTTATTCATCCTTTTACTCACATAAAGGGGCCCAAGCTAATCTGGGTTCCCAAGACTAATCTTTGACTAGTGTTTCAGGTGAAGGTGAGAGGGAAAAGGCCAACTTGGTACATTAATAGTGCATGCTCCAAAATGGTGCTAAAAATGGTAGAAAATTCCTCTCGCTCTTTGATTTTCAAGGAGGCAGTTTATTCCTTGAAAAGGATGAGAAAAATGAAAAAAAAAGTTGAAGAAAGTGACATGATATCAAACATCTTTGATGATGCAAATTTAGGAAACACTGCATATGAACCTGGTTCACAGCTAACAATCATTGATGCACCAGCAACATGAATTACTACTTATCTATGGTTCTGGAGATTGGGGGAATATTAGAGCAATCGAGACAGTAAGAGTATGGCACACCTTTGGGGGAAACTTTGTTGTGTGAACATGGTCCTTTTGTTCATTGGAAGGTATTAAAAATTGACAAGGGTTGGTTCTCTGTGAATCAGCTTGAGATTCATTTGATCTGGGAGAATATGATGATGCAACATTCTTGTCAAGGCCATGAATATGAAGAACTTGAGAAAAATCAGTCAAAGCATGGTGTTATCGAAACAAGTTGATGCATTATCATGATTTCCTTTAATAATTGGCTAGTAAAAGAATAATCTTACGCTTGAGTAATTATACAATGAATATCTGCTAACTCAACCTCGTATTGTAACAGGTACACACTCAAGTCACATCTCAAACAATGTTTAGAAAGCTTGCGGATGTTATCTTTACTCTTTGCTAACACCATTAAGTAAATCACGGAGAAACACAAAAAAAAAGGGAACCTGGCTTCTCTGTAATACTCAGGTATGTACCATCCTTTTTCAATGCATTAATTTCTTGAGTTTGGGTCAAACATAAGCACTAATGAACCTGGTCAATCATCAAAAATTCAACTTTCTTAAAGATCACCAAGAACCCTCTTTGACAATAAGCATCGTTCAATCCCAAACTGCTCTAATGACTAAAATCTCAGTATTGAAGTCACTCATGCTTTAATTTAGGGGGAACCTTGCTTTACCACCCACATCTGAACCAGGTTCATAAACTCCAAAATTGATATTTCATCCATTCCAAGTGTATAATTTGTCTATCTCTCAGGGGAAACAATTCTCACATAAATAAATTGTTGCTTGCTATCATTATTGATAAACACATCTCTTTGCGCACCAAAATGTGATGAATCTCTTACTGGTAGTTGGTACTCCTTCAAAGTTGTCATCAAGAAAAAGGCTTCAAAAAAAAAAGAAGAAAATCATGGAGGAATGAAAATGTTACGGAGTAGAGTTAAAAAAAAAAGGGTGATGATGTATCTCATGCTTCTCTTGATGAAATTTCACATTCTAGGAAAACTGATCAGAATAAAGAAGCTGGTGCACAATGGACATACTGAAAAAAATTATCAATGGCAGTAAACATCCCTTTCTTCTTCACTTAAGTAATCTTTGTCCCAATCCTCATCCTCAAATTTTAGATTTTTTGACTCTTTGATGTGCTTATGTCTATCTCATACTCATGATATCATATGTTTTTGATTAAGGGGATAAATTGGTACATATTTGTTTATTTTGTTTCTCATTGAAGATCTTAATTGTGTATGAGTGTAAGATGACTAATATCCTCAGATTAACTAACCATTTTGTTAGTAGAATTGTACTTGAAAGTGTTGCCCAAATGGCTATGAGTTAAAAATGATATTGCACACATTGAATGTTATTCGAGCTCTTTGGTTATTGATTTTCAATGATGCCAAAAGGGGGAAATTATATAATGTGGATAGACATATGCATAGTTTGTCATCATCAAAAAGGGGGAAATTCTTGGGGAATGAGAAAACATGAAGTTTGTAGTTTTGATGGATGACAAAGAATTGAAGTTTTTGGAAATCTGTTAACTAGAGTGTTTGATGCATTTGAAGTACCATTGGGAGAAGGCAGGATTTTAACTTGTGCAGATATGTTCACTCAAACCATTCTTGCTGATTGTGGCATTCCCATGGAGTCGAAGCAGGTTGCAACTGCGTCTCCACATACATCTGGTCATGTTGCTCAGTTACTCAAGGAACTTAAAGTAGCTGAAGAAAAGTATGCCACTCTTGAGTCAGAAAACCAGAAGTTACGTGCTGAACTTGACACTTCAAATGCTGAAATTCACAGGTTGAAGGATCAGTTAGTGCAGCAGCAACTTGCTAACAATGCAAGAGTTGACAGAGTTCTGGATATGCTGGCTTCTGCTTCAACTAAGCCTGGTCAACCTTCACATTGAAAAAGCATCTTGTTTGAACCTGGTTCTCTTAGTTGTTTAAACTTATTATGCTCAACTGGCTGGGCTTATATTGTTGCTAGGGATGTTGATTGGGTTTGTTTAGCCGCTGTTGGATTCTTTTTTATTTGTCAAAAGGGGGAAGAGTATTTGCGCATGCATCACACAGAAAGATTTGTTTGTCTTCATCAAAAAGGGGGAATATGATAGAATATGATGGAATCGATAATTCATGTTTTGATGATAGACAAGAAGCACAAATAATCAATAACAAATGTACGCAGCAAAAGAAGCCAAGCTCGAGTCCAAGATCGAGTAAAATGGGTCAGCCAAGTAATCAAGAAAATAGAGTTATTTGTCAAAGCCAAAAATAATATATTAAAGGTATAAGTTGATACAAATAAGGAAAACCTTAAATATATTATTAAGGAAGGAAGTTGTATATAATAAGGATTGTACTTTAAAAGGGAATCCTTGTTTAACAATAACTTCCTTACCTTATCTGATAAGGTCTGAAGGCAAAAGGAACTCTATAAGAAGAAGAAGACGCTGATGAAAAATTCCACGACTTCACGCAGAGAACAAGAGAAAATTATTCATCAAACTGAGGTCTTCAAGATTGATAGGATTGCTACGGTCAAAACATTCTTGAGTGAGAAGGTTTTTATCGTGTAGAACTATTTGTCTTGTTTTTGTTCTTAATTGTAGTTTACAGTTTATTGTACAAAGGGTGGGTTTGGCTCTTTGTAGGGTTGAGTGTTAGTAAGAGTTGTAACAAAAGGTGGGTTTGGCCTTTTGGAGAGATCGATTGGAGTCAATCGAGGGAGTACTAGAGATAAGGCTTTTGATTATTGAGTTGTAATCACAAAATCTTATAGTTGAATTAATAAAATGAGATTTTTCCTTCCTTGAGTGAGGAAGGTTTTTAATTCAATAAGTGTTTGTGTCTTTACTCTGTCTTTACTTAAAAGCAACTTACACGAACCTGGTTCGTGTTCTGGGTAAGGTTTCTTCATATCCTTCATCCCCTTTTTTATGAAATTGCGAGTGTTAAGATTTATATTTCCATTCATGCCTAGAACTATTTGATCTTTTATACTACTTTGCTAGTATTAGGAGCTAGTTTGGTTCATTGTTTAGGATGTTTAATTTTTTTTAGTGTCATATGACCCTATCGCTACTTTTCTTGTTGTCTGTTGGTATTTGTTGCATAAAATACTTGCTCTATTACTTTCTTGATGTTGCCCAAAATGTGTAGAACTTTACATCAAGCTTGGTATATTTTATTCATTATTTTGTTTACAAATGGTCCTCTTAGCTACTTCGAACTCTGTATAATATACTGTTTTAATATTAAGCAATTTACTATAGAAATTGAATCTTTGTTCTATGTTCTAGCAAGTAGCTTTCAGGTTTTGATGTATTACTATCTCATGTTACTTGAAATTCATTCCTTAAATGCTTAGATTTTATTGCATATATTTAAATTTGCTCCATATGTTTGGATATCCAGAAAAAAATGAGGTTAAATGTTGACAATTGTGATTGGTTTGCATTAATGTCTTTACTTGCCTAACTTGTTCTCTTTTTTTCTCACCTTTATAATGTAGCATTTATTTTTTTTAAATGAAAATTGCTTTAATTTTCTTATTTAATTGAGTGTTAACTCTCAAGACCATTGTGTTTGTTTTAAATAAATGTATGTCCATACTATCTTTATCCAAGGTGTAAACATTATCTGTCGTGTAACTGGTGTGGGAATCGTCTTGATCTCATCTGTTCAAATTGCCTAAAAAATTGTGGTTTAAATTAATGTTTTTTTTTTATAGACTTTTGCCTTTTTTTTCTTTTTCTTTCTTTGCCTCATATGAATTGTATCTCATATCCTTGCATTTTTCTATTGGGCCATGGAGGCCCAATCCCGCTTAATCTGAGTCTGCTATCCATTGAGAGTGAAAAATAATTTCATGGGTTCTATGAATAAGTCTCGAAGTCTTCAAATATGCTCCAGATCGAAAGTTGAAGAGATTGGGCCAAAAATTTACTTTTTTTAGTTGTATTTTGTTATTTCGGGAGTAAGACCTTTTTTTTTTATTTCTTTATTATTATTATTTTGTTAGAATTCTGGAACATGTGAAAATTGGGCCTAAGACCCAAAATAAAATGGGCCCAAATACTTATCCAGGCGGACAGAAATCAGATTTTGTCCAAACACTCTCTTTACATCTTTACTTTACTATGTTGATTTTGCTTCTTAGTATTTGTCGTTAATTTTAAGGTTAAAAAAAATCAAATCCCCGAGGACGCTCATTTCGCTTTTTAACAAATTAACTAAGTCGATCATCTTTCAAAAAAGACTTCAAATAATTTTTTTTTAGAAGCATCTCACTTAGATAGTAGGTCAATATTTCCCTTTTCACCTTTTAAAATGGAATTAAAAAATAGTTTTTTTTTTAATTCATGTTAAGTTAATTCACTATTAAGGCATGCAAATCAATTGTCAAATAACCACATTAATGGATATTCTAGTTTCTTTCAAAACCTTCCTAGAATATTAATAAGAACCCTCAAACCCCATTAAATATTTTCTCTAGATTTACTGTTTTAATCCTGACAACCTTGTTTTTTTAATTTTTCCTTTAAAATTAAGTAGCATCTCTAAACCAAATCTAAATAATTATTTTCTAAATAAGACAAACATCCGAACCTACTGCATAAATATTTCAAAATTTATGTATTGTTGCAAGTTAATTTACTTATGATACAAAAAACATATAAACTAATAACATACAAAATTTAAATTCTAAGATAAAAGATTCATTTCCTATCAATATCCTTATTCTTTTTAGGTAACTTTGGTCTTTTCATCGATTCTAATACATGATAAAATTAATTTTTTTTTATTGGTTCAATCAGTTTTTGTTAGAAAAGGAGGATTCTTGTCACTTTTTGAATATATAAAGATGTTTTTAGCTCACTTGAACAATATAAATGTAAATTAGATTTGAGTTAATGTTGAAGGTGACTTTAGTCAAAAACTCTGTTTAGTAGACCAAGTAATTACTTGGCAAGATAGGAATTCGGTATAATTAAAGGGGAGTAAACGCTCTCCTCCCTTTAGGATCAGGAATAGCGTTTAATTCTAGCATGTAATTAAAAAAATAAAATGAAGTTCTTTTATCTATTTTATTTATATTTATATTTTCGTTTTAATTACTTTTCGTCTCTCTTAAAAAATCACTTCTGTTATTCTAAATATTATTTATGTTTCATTTTCTTTTCTTTCTGAACCTTTACAAAGCTTTAAAATTTAGATTTTATTAATTATATATATATATATATATATATATATGTTAAATGTGTTTCTCTTTTCCTACCTACTTGGTTATCAACTTGCCATTTTCATCAAACTATTATAATTAACTTGTATCATAAAAAAATACTTGTACTTACTTTATTGATAAATTAACAGATTCTGAAAATATTTCTTAAAGATTTCCTTATTATGTTTCTTTATCACATTACTTTCAGAAAGGAGTAAAACTTAATTACGTGTACCGAATGTTCACACCAATTCAATACATGCATGTCATGTGTTTAAATTTATAGTTCATTTACTTAACCGTAATTAATTAACATGTATTTTACTTCATTAAATCACATAATAATAAGAATTACATTAATTTGGTATAAACACCTGATGCGGATAAGTTTTTTCCCTTCAAAAATTCAAAAAGAAAAATTATAATAATTGAAGTTAACATTTTTATAATGTAAAACTAGAAAGAGAAGAAATTAAAAGGTATATAGTTATTTATTTTTAGTAAGAATAAATAAATGGTTAGATAAAAACATATAGACTGTTAGCCTCAAAGTTTCCCTAATTAATTTTGATAATAACCTAACCAATCCAACATAAATTTAGTAATTTCCATAAATAGTTATCAATGTTTGAGAAATTACCAAGGAAAATCACTTATGTTTATTTTAGAATTATAATATTATCCAACTTTACTTATTTTTTTCAAACTATACTTGACTCATGTCACATTATTTATTTTTTTATTATTAAAAAAGTTATGCTTTAAACCTATATAAATGTTACGTTGCAATATGTTTTTGTTTTAAAAAAAATTGTTTTCTATTTCTGTTTTTTGAAAATGTTGTTTTTTAGATATATAAAGATAAATTTTAAAAATGAATAAAAGAAAAGTATCCCATTTCTACAATTAAATACTAATGGACCGTTTTGACTATTTTTTAAAAATAGGTTTTTAAAATTTTTCATGATAATTATTATTTTTTACTATATGTTTTTTTAATTAATTTTTTAAATGATAATTATAGTTTTTTTATGGTGCACTTTTTCTTCTCCTATTTAGATAGATATTTCTACATTCCATTTTGTTGGAGCATTCCCTAAAATCACTGAAAGTGTGATAAATATAAATAGACATTACAGTTTATTTTTGTAAAATAATTCAATTTTCATTTTTCATTTTTTAATCTTAAAAATTGAAATTTGAAGCATTTAAAGATCTTTCATTTTTTTTCCCCAGTAATAGTCATTACTGTTTTTATTTTAAAAAAAAAGTTCAATTTCATATTTTTCTTATAAAATTGAAATTAGAGGCATTTAAAAATCATTCATTTTTTTGTTGTTACAATTTTTTTTAACAAAAGAACTTTTATTTTCTATTAAAAATAGCTATATTAAAATTCCTGTTTTTTTAATTGTGCTTTTAGAGCATATTTAAAATATTTTTTTGAAAAATTAAAAATTCTTGAACATTTGTGGTGCTGACATGTAACACTTTTTACTTCTCCTATTATCTATAGATAGATTTTTTAAAAATAATAGACAAACCCACATATTATATCGAGTAGAAAAAATTACATTAAGAATTGTAATATGAGCTCCTCCGATTCTTTAAAAGAATTAGAAAAATATTAATAATAAATTAAAATGTGACATGACACCCTAATAGGAGAGAAATAATGTATTTTTTAGTGTCAAGTATATTTTGAGGAAAATAGGCAAAGTTGAATGATGTTGTAGTCCTAAAACAAACATAAGTAATATTCCCACGTAATTCCCAAACATGGGTGACTATCTACGAAAATTACTCACATGAAATTCTAATTAATAAAAGAAAATTACTTTTATCAAATTAATTTTTTGGTAGAGATTTGTTGAAATAATTAAAAAGATTTGATGACCATTCTGAGCAAATTATAGGAAAAAGAATATCGTGTAATTAATTAACCTATAATGAAAGAAGATATTTTACAAGATTTTATGTGTATGCTTGATAGAAGGAATAATTACATTCGAAATAAAGTTCTTAATGTTGAAAGGCTCACGCAAGGAAGCTTGCTAAAATAATCTTGGTAAAGATTGACTACTTCATTGAAAATATTACTCCATACGAAAGAAATGTGTTGAATATTTACTACAATGTTTATTATATGACACTTTATTATTGCCCTATAATTCTTGTGGTCTATGGACACAATAATGTTGGCTACAGTGACCCAAATATGAAAATAATCGTACCTCCGTTCCTATTAGACAACTGTAATATTTTGTTATATTCTATTGCAATTGTGTCAGAATAAAAAGTTCCACACAGGCTTCCATTGTGCGATAGGAGCTAAGATAAAAGAAAATTCACCATTTCCCCTTCTAATAAGATCATAATACTTCAATTTCATCATCAACAACAAAAGAAATTACTTCAATTTTAATATTTTACAAATGAATGGAACAGTCAAACATGGATACAAAACTCATATATACATACCTTCCGAGTATGACATGCCGTTAACGGTTTTCAATCAACATAACTCTTAGGAACGAAAATAATCAGGCGTAAATGCAGAAGCTAGCAATGCAAACCTCGAAAGACCACGAGCAAGAAGACAACGAGAAATATACCAAAAGACACAAAGATTTAACATGGTTCGGTCAATCGACCTACGTCCATAAAGGAGATGAGCAATTCACTATAAATATGAGAGTACAAAATACAGATTAAAACAACCTCAACCAAATCCACTCAGAATACATAGGAGATTCACACAAGTGATAACGTTTCAAGTTTGTGACCCATAAATTCTCCCCCCTAACAAAATCTCTCAAAGCCTTTAAGACTACATTATGAATGCTGATTAAGTTAGAAGGAACATTTCTCTATTTGTAGAATCCTAAACCTTTTCCTACAAGAAAAAATTAGTTAATCTGGAACCTTTCCTTAAAAGAAAAACCTATTTATGGTAAGAAATCAGGACAAATAAAACCCAACAAATCTCCCACTTGGCCTGAATTTCTGACAAAATAAATTTGCCCGCTTTCTTGACTTAATCTACAATAACTTGCTTCTCCTCTTCATAATCTCCTTTGCAAAATTTATGTCTCAAGACAGAGAATCTCTCTGAAACAATTTCTCCAAAAAAATCTTCATTACTTTCAAAAAGGTTGCGGCTAGAACTACACCCTTCAAGATGAACATCTCTTTCTATCTGGTTCAATCATCGATTATCGAACCATTGAACCTGACTCCATAATTGAATCTGACTCTTATACCACTTGTTAGGACCGAAAATAAGTAGGTGTAAATGCGGAAGCTAGCAAAGCAAATCTTGAAAGATCATGGGAAGAAAACAATGAAAAATATATTAAAAGACACAAAGATTAAACGTGGTTCGGTCAATCGACCTATGTCCACAAAGGAGATGAGAAGTCTACTATAAATATAAGAGTACAAATACAGAGAGAAACAACCTCAAGCAATTCACTCGAAATACATGGGAGGTTCACACAAGTGATAACATATCAAGCTTGTGGCCCATGAATTCTCCCCCTGACCAAAACTCTCAAAACCTTTAAGACTACATTATGAATGTTGATTAAGTTAGAAATAACATTCCTCTATTTATAGAGTCCTAAACCTTTTCCTACAAGAATAGGATTAGTTAATCCAAAATCTTTCCTTAAATGAAAAACCTATTTATGGTAAGAAATCAGGACAAATAAAACCCAACAAATCTCCTCCCTTGCCTGAATTTCTGACAAAATAAATTTGTCCACCTTCTTGACTTAATATACAATAACTTGCTTCTCCTCTTCATAATCTCCTTTGCAAAATTTATGTCTCAACACGAGAACCTCTCTGAAACAATTTCTCCAACGAAATCTTCATGACTGTCAAAAAGGTTGCGGCTAGAACTACACCCTTCAAGATGAACACCTCTTTCTATCTGGTTCAATCATCAATTATCGAACCACTGAACCTGACTCCATAATTGAATCTGGCTCTGATACCACTTGTTAGGACCGGAAATTGTAAATGCGGAAGCTAGCAATGCAAACCTCGAAAGATCACGAGCAAGAAGAAAATGAGAAATATACCAAAAGACACAAAGATTTAACGTGGTTTGGTCAATCGACCTACATTCATAAAGGAGATGAGCAATTCACTATAAATATGATAGTACAAAATACAGAGAAAAACAACCTCAACCAAATTCACTCAGAATACATGGGAGGTTAACACAAGTGATAACGTATCAAGCTTGTGACTCATAAATTCTCCCCCTAACCAAAATTCTCAAAACTTTTAAGACTACATTATGAATGCTGATTAAGTTAAAAGGAACATTCCTCTATTTATAGAGTCCTAAAACTTTTCCTACAAGAAAAGGATTAGTTAATCCAAAACCTTTCCTTAAAATAAAAACCTATTTATGGTAAGAAATCAGGACAAATAAAACCCAACACATAACTAAATCTAAGATCAAATTACTGAATTGTTTTTTGTATACATATAACAATCATAGATCTTTAGACAAATATTATCGATATGATCTATATTAATAAACACTCAAATGTTTTCTAAGCTGACAAATAAGCACTATAATTTTGAAATGCAAACATCTAAACTTGATCTCATGGACACTCGGCCGGTACAACACACAATTTTTTAAAAGATATCTAAGATGATCATTTTATACATTAAAGTGTTTAACTGATATAATGAAAATTAATTCAGGTGTCTAGATGTTGTTAAAGTATTCACATAAATTAACAAACAATTTCACGTAGATAGGCATATCTCAAGTTCTATATAACTTAAAAGTATCAAGAAATAAAAAAGTCCAATACATCACAAGCTACACTAGCAATTCCAAGAAATTGTCTTGGCATTTTTTCTATTTAAACATGTCAAAACATTAAAAATCTTGGCTATCAATTTATAAGTGAAATATCATAATAATTAGTTAGATTAAGATTATTCAAGATACGGTTGTTTTCCAACATTTGAATGTGAATGAAGATATTAATGTCTTATATGTTTTGACTAAGATTAAATTAAATTGTTCCACTTTGAATAAGTACATTATTAATATTAAGATATACATTATGATTTAAATGTCTAGATGTGAATACACATCTGAATATTATGATGTGATCTCTAGATAAAAACATTAAAAGTTTAAAACTGTTTATTTTCAATATTTTAATGTGCATGTGAAAATAAACATTGTACTAATAAAATCTAATAAAATTTTCATCTCAACAAAGCATACTACTTTTTGATAGAATAACAACAATGCTATACCTAGTGTAATCTCACAAGCAAGGTTGATGATAAGAGTCTCAGTAAAATAAGTTACCTAGAACAAAAATTAATGATAAAAGTGGCTTAAAACAAAATTTTAATAAGAGACCTCAAATATACACATAGATATTGTTTTTAATCATAACTAATATTTTCACTCAAAAATCTTGAGTTCATGATAAATATCATTACACTCAAAAACATAATGGGCAACAAGAGTTATTGAAAAACCTCAATACACCCCCCTCCCCCCTCCCAACCAAAGCTGTAAATATAGAAAAATACTTAAAAATTTACTTGTAAAGATTTTAAAAACTTACCATTTAAAGAAAAAAAATTAATGTTTGGTTGAGAAAAGAGAGAAAGAAACGGCGGTAAAGAGAGAGAGAATCTGAGGCAACATGATTATTTTAGCTTATGAATCAAGCCTCATTTGTTTTCTTCAAAATTAAAACGTTTGAATTTGCTGCACTCTGTATTATTAAGATGTTGTCTCTATATTTAAACATTGAATCATTAAAATAGTTTGTTTTTTAGCATTTGAATGTATATAATTCATCATTATTCAAGCATAATAAATCTATAATTCAAATCATATTACTATTTGATATTAAACGGTTAGTGCTTTTTAAGAGTATACACTAAAAACAAGTAGTATGTAATAAGAATAAAAGACAACCCTAGATTACTATATTTTTGTGCATGTGTGTAAAAACTTCAAGGCTTCTTGTTATAATTTGATGTTAGGCTACTGATTCTGATTAAGTATTACACTACTAAGTTTATTGAGTTGACACAAATCCAAGGCATTTTATTTAGATATAATACGTATGCTTTTCTAGAGCAGACGAGTCAACAAATTCTTGTCTACCTCAAGAATAAATTTGAACTAATAAAGGTGTTAAGAGTTATTGATGAGTCTACTCTAAAAAATTATCAATAAACATCAAATGGACATATTTCAATACTTAAAAGCAATTTCATATAAGCAACAAACGGTAAATCTAGACATTGGTTAGTAGTAGCAAACTTCCAATATAGTCACAAATATCCAATTTGAGCCTGATAAAAATGTAGTCACAAATATCTAGTTAAACTAAAGAAGTCTAACAGGCAGAAAACATGCAAAAAAATATACACGAAAAAAATACAATATAGATATCCTTCGTAAGACATTAATTTAATACATAATTTCCTGAGTTTTTATCTACACCTTCTCCCATAACCAACAAAATTCAATAGTCTTCTCGTCAAGTCAAACTAAAACATCAATCAAATAGTACAATAATGATATAAACGTTCCACTACGTACTTTAAATATTTTAAAAAAATGAATAACCTTGAATTCAGCTCATGAAACCGAAAAGATGAATTTATATAGATAAAATTTGGAAAAATATCAAAAGTTTTTTTAATGTTTTAAATTAATAGTTAGAGGATATGAATATGAAAAGTATGAAAGTTATGGATTAAATAGTACCAACTGAACAGGTAATTAGATATGATTTATGATAGTGAATATTTAAAGCAAATTAAAAAAATGAAGAAGAGTAAAATATTAGTACCAAATTTATTTAATAAATAGTATTTTAATGTTACATAACAACAAATAAAAATAATTGCATCACAGACGTCAAATAAATTTTTGAAACTCTCAATAAATTAACACACTAATTAACTAAGTGATTTCGATTTGGAATACACAAAGTAAACGTTTTCACAAGGTTAAATAGTAGAGTAGTACTACATTAAGATAACAAAATAATATGTAATATTTCGCAACTAGAAAGAACTAGAAAATAGTATAAAATCTGGAAATACTTTTTTTTGGAAAGAAAAAGAAAATTGGGAAATTTCAAGTAAGTTAAAAAATATGTTTTTGGTCACTTCAAACGATCATAGATTCCAGCTCGGAATGAGTTAGGAGTAGTTCCAGATATGCTTGGAAAACCCTTAGAATAATCTTTCCTTTGCGCCAAGTTTGTGCGATTTCGATATTTTATGAGTGAATTATGCCTTTCGAAAGTTTGACTGTTAGATTAAGGAAAGTCCAATCCGGGTTTGGGAAGGGAAAAATTGTCTTTCGTTACCTAATTTAATTAATTCTTTTTGTCATTAAGTTGAGGTAAAACTTAGGAAAAAGAGAATTCTCGCTAGGGCTTGGAGAAGAGAGAAAATAAGAGAAAAGAAGAAAGAAATCAAGAATCGCCAAGAATGCTCCAACTTTGCGTGTGGATTTCATCGGGGTTGATCCCTAATGGTATGTGAGATCACATAGTGTTGGGTTAGTTCACCCACACGTCCAATATTGTTTAAATTAAGTGAATCTAAGTTATTTGAATGTTAAGAAAGCGAGTTCTTGATAACATTGTTGAAAGTTTGTTGAATCCTTGATGGTTGTGTTGTTGAAGTCACTTGTTGATTTGATTCGTGTTTCCAAGTAAATTTTTCAAGTTAAATCCATTGGGTATTGATAGTACTGATGATCCCGAGTTTTTGGAGAAAGAACCATAGAAGTTTAGAGATGAAAAACAAAGGAGAAAAGTCGAGAACGCCTGGGGGTAGGGATTGGGGCGCCATGCCTCGCATAGACCCACAGGACAACCTCTGCCCGTAAGACCTTGGGGCGTCGCGCCAACCAGAGCTCCCCAAATTGCTCTCTGTAAGATGAGGATTGGCTCTCCACGCCTCCCAGAGCGCCAAGAACGTCAGTTATCCTCATTCTCCCCCACCTTCTCATAGTAGTTTCTAAGTGATGTACCTATGTTTCTTAGTTGATTCTAACACTCAAAGGTACATCTAAACATAATGAAATAATCCATAAACATGAGATTATGAACCTTGAATCCATAATTCAATTCAAGAAAAGTTAAGATCAAAGTCAAAGAAGTTAAGAGTAAAGTATAAAAGTTAAGAAGCAAGTCAAATCAAAACTCTTAAAAGTATTCAGAAGTCTTAAGCAATATTTTAACTTTGTTTTAAGACTCAAGTTTCAATCTAAGTAAAGAGTAAAGAGTTGAGTTCATTTCTCAAAAAGCAACTAAGTATTCCCTAAGATTTAATAAATGTTTTCATATTTAAGATAAGAGGAAACTAAGATCTCCAAAAGAGTTTTGAGAAAGAAGAGGGAACATTGATTCCAAGAGAGTTTTTAAAACAAAGTGTCGAAAAATTATCTTAACCCAAAGAAAGAATTTTTTAAAAAACACATGAGCTAAGTATATATTTGGGAGTAGTATTGAGCACCGATATGGAAATGCGAGTTCATAATAACTCAAGTCTCCATAAATCATGTAGACATCATGAGTATTATTAGGTTATACATTTTAAATGATCACATAAGTTAGGCTAGTGGATTAAATGATCACATAGGTCAATCTAGTGGATCCACTAAGTTAAGTAGTTTTATGCGACGACAAAGGCAGCGTGGGCAAGACGTTGTATCACTACTTAGGCTCATAGTGGTGATTGTCTGTTAGAGAATCTCCCACAGAATCTATATTACTTATTATCATAGTAAATTTGTATTTGTTATTGTATTTCTTTAATGTACTAAGTTGTTTACACTGCTTTACAAGCTTTATATATATTGCATGTGTCTTGTTGCTTTATATTAAGTTAAGTTGTTCATGAGTTGAGTAGAGCTAAGATAAATGTTCCTTCTTACTCTTTTAAAGATTAGGTTATTGTTTTAGCATTCAACTCGCATTCAATGTACTGATATCAGTTGACCTGCATCGTCTTATGATCCAGACGCAGGTAACTAGGATCATCCGGCGTACCGTTGATCCAGTGAGAAACTCACAGTCAGTTGGTAAGCCTCCTTATATTTTGGAGGACATATTTTATTATTGTTTTGTTTAGTTTCAGTTGTTAGGATGATTAGGGGTCCTGCCCCAACATCCCTCTATATTTTAGAGGCTTCATACGCAGATAACATATTTCTTTAGTCTTACTCATTTTAGTTCTAAATTCTTAAGACATGAGTTGCCACTTTGGCTAAGTATTACTTTAAGTTATTTCTTGAGTTATCTCTTGTGTTTAAGTCTTCCGCTGAGTAAGTAAGTCAGACCAAGGGTCCGCTCGAGGCCATCAATGGTCTTCGGGTGCTAATCACGTTTAGGGTGTAGGCTTAGAGCGTGACATAATAACAAGCAGAAGTAGAAAATATTAGTTTTATTATTTATTCTGACATACATTTTCATGTGACAAATAGATATAGATACATTTGAGTTAACACCTTCTCACTTTAATATTTAGTGTAATACTAATATAATATGATTTATCATTTAATATTTAATTAATTAAATGATTTATAATTTTATGATTTTAGTGTAAGAAAAAAATGATTGTCGCTTTACGATTCTTTAGCTTTTAAAACATTTTGATTAATGGGATAATGCACAGGTATCCTCTCAATCTAAGTCCGAAATCACAGAGACACACTTATACTGTAATAAGATCCTATTACCCCCTGAACTTATTTTATAAGTAATTTTGTACCCCTTTTCAGCCTACGTGGCACTATCCTTTGGGGTTACGTTGATAGACTTTTTTTTCAACCTAGTGCCATGTTGGCCAAAAAGGGGTAGAAAATCACTTATAAAATAAGTTCAGGGGGGTTATAGGACCTTAGTAAAGTATAAGTGTGTCTCTGGAATTTCAGACATAGGTTGAGGGGATACTTGTGCATTTTCCCTTGATTAATTAATATTCCATTTATATATGTTTTACAATATTTTAAATTATGATAAGGATAAAATGATATTTCAAATTTTAAGTTTGTGCCTTCCACTTTTAGTATAATATAACGATATGACATGATATATGATATGATATGATGATTAAGTGATTTTTATTTTTCTTTTAAAAAGGAAAAAGGCATAGATTCCCTCTAAACTTTCTCGAAAAGTCATTTACACGATATCATGGATGACCTATTACACACCATAAGTACTTAAAAGTAAATTTATTACCACATCGAGACGTGTAACACCACTCTCGCATTATGTGGTCTACTACACTCACCAGTGGCGGAGCAAGAAGTTAAGAGTGTTCAAGAATTTTTTTAATATGTGAGTTTAATGTTGTTTGTGTAACCTAGATATTCTACCATGAACAATCTCAACATTTCTCAATGTCACGACCCAAACGATTCGTGAGTGACACCCACACTTAACCTCCTAAATGGGAGAACCATAATTCAACTACGAATAACCATACAAATGCAGAAGCTCAAAACTTGTTAAGGTAACCAATCAAATCAACCTTGAAAGTCTAGTAGACATTATCCCCAAAACCTGAAACTCATCACATCAAGGACATTTGTTCAAAAAATACCAAGTCTAAGAGTATTAAAGACACCAAAATAAGTGAATAAGATGATCCATGTCTGAACGTGTCACTTCAATCCAAGAAATATCATGTCGGAATGTGACACTCCGATGCAATAATGTCATCAATTAATTAATTATTATTACCAGTTTTCTATTTATTAAAAATATTTCATCAAGTCTTCTTTGTTCAAGGCATGACTTCAATAGAGAGGGTTCAAGATCATAAATTTCACGGTCTCAGGATTTCAGACCAATCACAAATAACACATCCAAGATACACAATCACAGAATAAAGTACATAGAGAACTTCAATATCATTCAATGCATATGAATCACTATTAAGAGTTAATCTATCAAATAGAATAAACTATAACCTATCTCCACTGAAGAACCGAAGTCAAGCAAACTACTTGTCCAATACTTTTCCTTTTCTCAATGACTCCAAACCTTTCCAATCTATCAAATATATATGCATAACTTGTAAGTTAACGAGTCTATAAACACTCAACTTATTCTATGTTTATCCTAGACCCAAAAACTCTCCTAATTATATAATCAATTTCTTAGAGTTCAAACCTAAGGGTGAGTCTTAATTCCTTTAATTAACAAAACTTTAATGGAATTTAAATAATTTGATACACCTAATACTTAATTACCTATCTCAATATATCAAACTTGAATCAGAACAAGATAACTATAGAATATTGAATAATTATACTTTGAGTTATACCAACAGTAACCTCAGCTACACAAACAGAAGACAAAAGATAACAAAACAATTACACCTCTCGACCCTAATCCCAATTCACATACACGCCCGCCCCCCGCGCGCGCACACACCCATGCACACACACGCACACACACATGCACGTATGAACGCATGCGCGCGTATACAGACACACACACATTTATAAACCTATAATAACTTTTATTGTTCAACAATGTTTGCCCTCAATTTTCTATCAGCATTCACGTGGAATCAATTCCTATACATATACACACACAAATTTATAAACCTATAATAACTCTCATTGGTCAACAATGTTCGCCCACAATTTTCTATCACCATTCACGTGGATCAATTCCTATGTACTGTATACATATGACCATTGAAGATTCCATCTTATAATACAACAATAATTTAACCCATAAATCAGCCATTAAGCCTTTAATTTCCAGAACATATTACATCGCCAACGAATGCAAACAACAATCATTACTAAATTAAGTTTCCACATTCTAATTTAACGATGACTGCAATAACATGTTATAATTTTCCTACCTTATCATTTATTCATCTTTATTCCAAAGTAAATAAAATTCATGGAATACTTGAAAGCGTTGTTTTAACCCTTTTGTTACATCTGTGCAACTCTTCAATTTTCCCTTTCTTCTCCAGGTGATAACTACCCTAGTTATTATACGATTAATTATAAAAGTAGTAAAATTAGTATGCTAATTTCAAATTTATTTTCTTTAACCACTAAATAAATTAATTATTCAAACTAGCCCCTACTAATTCTACAATCGTAGTTACGAAAAGTCCAAAATACCCATTTAGAATCTATTTGAAGGTACTTTATGAAATAAAAAAGCTCTAGTAATCAAAACGACCAAAAGGGTTATTACATTAGATATCAATTTATCCATCGTTTGTCCTCGATTGACGAACGATCAAAAGAAAGTGAGAGTAAGAAAGGGTACTGAACCAAAAAAAAAGGTATTATCTTTCATACATATCAACCTCACTCTCCAAGTGGACTCTTCAACTGACCTATTCTTCCATTGAACCTAGATAGATGCAATCTCCTATGACTTCAACTTGCGAACTTCCCTATCTAAAATAGGCACAGGTCCTCCTCATAAGACACATTCTCATCAAGCACGACCGAATCCCACCGAATAATGTAGTTTCCATAATTATGATATTTTTTTAGCATAGACACATGAAATATTGGGTGCACTGGTTACAACCCTAGATGCAAGGCCAATTCATAGGCCACCTCCGCCATGCGCTGAAGAACTTTAAATGGCCCAATATACCTCAGAATAAGCTTACCTCACTTATTAAACCACATCATACCCTTCATGGGTGAAACCTTTGGCAAGACTTGCTCACCCTCGATAAACTCCAAGTCTCTAACCTTCTATCTGCATACTCCTTTTGCCTACTCTGAGCAGTTAAGAGATTTTCTCGTATTAAGTTCACTTTCTCTATAGATTCCCTCAGAAGAACGTTACCCCAAGGTCTCACCTCAAATGCATCAAACCAATCAATAGGATACCTACATCTTCTCCCATACAATGCCTCAAATATAGTCATATCAATGCTCGAGTGATAACTACTATTGTGCGAAAACTCTCCTAAGGGTAAGAATTGATCCCAATGACCACCAAAATCTATTATGCACACACGAAGCATATCCTCAAGCACTTAAATTGTTTGCTCAGACTGCCCATCAGTCTGAGGGAGAAATGTGGTACAAGATTCAATCTAGTACCTAATTCAGTATGCAAGGTCCTCCAAAAGTTAGAACTAAATTGTGTACCTCTATATGTTATAATGGAGATCGGAGTTCCATGCAATCGAACCACCTCACTAATATAAAGTTTGGTCAACTTTTCTGCATTATAAGTCACCTTGACTGGAATGAAGTGGGCAGATTTAGTTAAATAGTCAATAATTACCCAAATAGAATCAAACTTACCCAATGTCTTTGGAATACCAACCACAAAATCCATTCAAATTCTTTCCCACTTCCATTTAGGAATGAACATTCTTTAAAATGCCCTCCAGGCCTCTAATGTTCATACTTTACCTGCTGACAATTTGGACATTGTGCAACAAAATCAACAATGTCAAGCTTCATTCTAATCCACCAATAATGTTGTCTCAGATTACGATACATCTTTGTTGCACCAGGATGTATATAATACCTCAAATTATGAGCCTCTATAAGAATGTGTGAGTGAAATCATCAAAACAGGGCACAAATACGCTCCCTCTAATTATCAGTATGCAATTTTAGTTAATTATAGCCTTTTTAGCCTCTCTTTGCAACACCATATCTTGAATTCATCCCAGTTTCTCATCATCAAATTGTTTTCCTTTAATCTTGTCAAGAAAATAAGATCTTGTCTCAAGACAAGCCAAGAATCCTCCTTTCTGGAGTACTTGCAGCCTCATAAATTCATTATCAAGAGTTTGAACCTCTCTAGCCAATGGGCCCATTGAAACCTGTAAGTGGGCTCAGCTCCCCATCGTCCCTACTTTCCTACTTAGGGCATCAACCACAACATTGGATTTTCCCATATGATATAAAATAGTTATATCATAGTCTTTCAGTAGTTCTATCCACCTTCTCTGCCTCAAATCTAAATCTGTCAAAGTGAACACATATTGTAAACTGCGATGATCTTTATACACTTCACACTTGACCCCATATAGATAATGTCTCCACTACTTCAATGCAAATATAACTACATCCAACTCAAAATCATGGGTCAGATAGTTACGTTCATCCAATTTTAATTGCCTTGAAGCATGGACAATTACATTCCTCTCATGCATTAGCACTGCACCCAAACCATAATAAGACTCATTACAATAAATAATGACATTCTGACCTTTTACTGGCAAGGGAAGAATCGATGCAGTAGTCAACAAGTTCTTGAGTTTCATGAAGCTTTCCTCGTACTCATCCGGCCATACAAATGGAACATTTTCTTAGTAATTTGGCCAGTTGGGAAGCAATGGAAGAGAATCCCTTGATGAATCGGGAGTAGTAACTAGCTAAACCAAGGAAACTCCCTACCTATGAAAAATTAGTAGGCCTTACCCAATTATTCATCCCTTCTTTCTTAGTGGGATCCACCATCACCCCATATTTAGAAACCACGTGCCCCGAGAAGGACACTGAATCTAGCCAAAATTCTCACTTGGAGAATTTGGCATAAAACATTTTCTCCCTTAAAAACTCCAATACAATTCTCAAACTCTCCTCATGTTCCTTCTTGATCTTTGAGTATATTGTGTATCACTAATATATACAATAACAAAGAGGTCCATACATGGCTTAAAAATCCATTTATCATGCTCATGCAAACAGCAGGGGAATTCGTAAGCCTAAAGAACATTACTAAGAATTCATAATGCTCATACCTGGTACAAGAATAGTCTTTGGCACATATGTTGCTCATATTTTCAAATGATGATAGCCGGACCTCAAATAAATTTTAGAGAAGACACAAGAAACTTGGATATCACGACCCAGTCTATCCCCAAGACGTAACACACCGTACTCGATCCTGAAGGGATCTTATACAAGCCCTTAACTTATCCTCCTTGCATAAGACATTAAAAAATACAAAAAAAACTTATCAATTAATGTCAAAGTCTTTCATATATGAAAATAGAGTATCTATAATTGTCTCATTAACTATCTAGGTTTAACATAAGAATCTCAAATTAGGGATCTTAGCCCTTTACAATTGAATGTACCATATTACGAAGTACGAAAATAGTCTATTACAAGGTATAAAGAAATCATAAAAGTGTCTGGTTGTCCTCGGAACTTGAGGACATACCAAATGGCCTTGGAGATGCAATCTAAGCCTTTTTTCACCTCAACAAGTAGCTACTTGCCCGAAACTACACTTGATAGAAAAATAAGAGAAATATGGGTTAGTACATTCCACTTGTACTAACTATGGAAACAATGCAAGTAAAACCATTAAAAACATGCACAAAATGACCCTTTGATGAAAACATGCTATTTCAAGTTAAAAGTCCTAATGCACATTCAAGGAATACACAATCAATCCATACCATAATAAAGAGCGACTCATGATCATAAGTAACATTACATAAAGCCATAGTTCATATCTTACATGCTTGAGTTCATTTAAGATTACATCCTAAGACATTACGCACAACCCCTTTCAAACTCACCTGTGCAATGTACATATGAAATCCCATGCCCCCACATATAGGAAGCAAACCATCAAGAAGTCACAAACATAGTCACATACTTAATTAGTCATCATAATAAGTAAACCAATCATAACATCATTCATAACAACATTCATAAGGCATCGATGCATGAAGAACTTTGACAAGAACCTCTCTTAAGACCCACTTGTGCAGTGCATAAGTAGTATCCCTCAAGAAAACCTAGTTAGAATTCATGTTTTTATCTTTATTCATATTGTAAACATTCGAGAAACTTTTCCATAACTGACATAAACCATGTGAGCTACATGGAATCCAGCGTTTACCTCCCACACCGAAAAGAGAGTGTCCTACTTAAAAAGATAAAGCATATATTCATGATAGCGTCTAGGTGGATCCACTAGCTATAACCTATGTGGGCTTCAAAGTTAAGGGAGATGAAAATTGTTATTAGTAATCTTATCTGTATAAACATATGGGTTTTCATATCATGAGACCATTGGGGGAAACTTCCTTTGGGAAGAGACCCCTCCCATGCATATCTCTCGGTGCAAGCACAATTCCCCTTTTTATGTAGTCTTTAGCCTTTACTTAACATTAGTTTATATAGAATACCGTGGGTGTTTAATCCCTCATATATCATTTATCTCAATGGTTTCAAGATGACAATGTCTTTTCATCATAGAACATATTCATGTATTGTTCATGAGAATTACCTTCTATTTAATATAACAACACTACCACCATCATCTCATAACATTTATGTTTACATCATAGAATAACATGCATAATCATAACATACTATATCATGCTTAGGGTTATAAGGAAGAGGAAATCATAACTCCACAATATATACATCAAGTAAACATCCCTATCAAAGGTTTACAACAATTCACTGATAATATGTTCATAACCTTGAAATCCCTTACTCATAGCCTCCAAAATTCCCTTCAATATTTAACTCTAAATTCATGATAATCATCTATCAAATAGCTTAACATCACATACAATAGTGAATTACATAGAAACTTTGTTACGAAAGGAGAATACCCCCTTAGCATTCATTCATCACATTGTGATAAACTTAGCAGAAAATTGAAAACTTTTTCATATTATAACAGTGGACTAAATATCATTTCATTTAACTTTTACTACATAGTTAGTACACTAAGTCTCGTCTTGTCATCTTAGACACGATACTAATAGGATAGGGACACGACCCTTAACTATACAAAAGAATATTTCTATACTATTACATGAACTGAAACCAACTCTTGGCATGAAGGTCCTTGAATGATTAAGGACAGAATTGAACTTGGGAATAGTAATCCAAGCTCTTCATTCTAGAAAAAATCCTTTAGCCATCACCACTTACACTTTGTGTAAAAAGAGGAAGAATGGTATTAGTACAAGAATGCACTAAGTATGATAAATATGCAAAAACATGCTTTTAAAGAGGACATTTAGTTAGAAACCACACATCATGTCTTTTAGAGAAACTTCACTAGCATTTGATACAATAAGCACAATATAGTTCATATACATTATATTAGACAAGGATACCATTCACAACAACAAATAAAGATATTTATCACTTTAATACACATTCAATATCTCCAATACATTACCTTCCCTTTTTATTATAACTCCTTTACCTAAAGCAATCCTTAAGTAGTACTTAGTGCAATGCATGAATAGTGTCCCATTCCACCATTCACACCAAAGTATCACCTTAAGGTTACCAAGGGTGAAAATTCATACAACCTTTATCTATTTAAGCTCATACTTCATAAGGACGTAGCATATTATGAAACATGACCTTCACATAGGAACCATCACCTAAGACAACCCCAAGTCACACTAGTGCAATATGCTAGTAGCATCTCATAATACTATTCACACCAAGTGCTCCTATGAATTCACTCAAGACTAGGTACGTCATATTCAATAATATACAACACATGCATTTAACCTTAGACATAGGACTAACATACTTCATAGACCTTATATAAGAACTCATTCATTTATAACATCACAAGACCTTACTCATAACCTCAATCTAAGTCTACTAGTATAACGTGTATGTAAAGTCTCATAACCCCACACAAACCAACAAGGAGGTTACAAGCATTGCCCTTTACTTCATACATCATCATGACAAGTATATTCAATAACATACATACTAAGTGAGACCATCATCATGATATCAAATGAGACTTAACATTAAGCATATTATTTATAAGAAGTATGTAAATACTATAATGCCATGCAATATATAAATATACAAATATATAAATATATATATATATATATATTATCTTTTTTCATAAAGAACTCACACTAGAATTTCCTTCAAGACCTACTTGTGCAATGTATAGGTGAAGTCCCACTCCCTTAACTACACTAAGAACCATCTCTTATGTAGTATTATTTAGTGTTAATCTTCTTACTTCCATTTGTTCATTTTAACATTCGGGAAACTTTGCCATAGCCGACAAAGACCATGTGAGATAAACATGGAATCAAGACTCAACCCCTCACACCAAAAGGATGGAATCCTACTTTCCAAGGTAGTACATCAATATCATATAGTATCTAGGTGGATTCACTAGCTAAGGTTCCTATAGGGGCTATAGTTAAGGAACTAGGAGATTGTTACTAGAAACCATCTTTATGCTTATTTGCATTGTAGTTTTCACCTCATGAGAACATTGGGGGGAGCAAACTCGTGAAGAGACCTCTCACATTGTCAAGTTCACTCGGTGCTAAGCTAAATTCCTTTTTTTAAGAGACTTTAAGTATTTTTTAAACATTAGTTCATATGGTAGGCCTTAGGGGATTAAACCCTTATATAAAATGTACATAGGTCATAGGTTATATGATGATAATGTTCTTTCATCAAAACCAACATCATGTGAGAATGTCCTTTTGCATAATCACAACATTCATAACATAGTCTAGTTTAGAGTATAATTGAGGAAACCTTTCAAGAGACTTTCATTGACTAGATTATCATTAACATCCTTCATTCATACATTCATGCGTGTGTACATATATGAGAACACCTTTCAAATAAACACCTTTACACAATACATGTTCATAATTAATTAGTCATATACTTTTCATGCATAATAAACTATAAAGGTGCATATGAGAATTATCCTTTCAATTGACACCATAAACATATCATACTCATAGTTATGCATGGAGTGTGTGTATATATTTGTCCTCATGACCAAATAATAGCAACAACATTGTTACTGATGAAACCACACTTCAAAGTATCACAACACATTACATTATCTCCAAGTCATGAACAACTCACTAATAGAGCATTTAGGGACTATAGACCTCACACCCACATTTCATCATAGGAGACAAGAGCACATTCAACATCTGAATATAAAACTCCTAACACGTATAAGATCACACATTCATATAGGATAGGTAGGCTCATTCTACAATAGTACTTATCACCATAAAAAATGTAGACCATACCTTTCCCTAACATCCTTATTCACATTATACTTCACATTATCAATACACCTAAATCATGATACTAACATTGAATACTACATATATAACCTTCATAGTCATGATCATCCTAATAACAATTGATTTTACATATATTTACCTCAAGGACATGATCACAAAATGTACGGATACACAAGAAATAAACACCGCCTCCATAAGTGGACCAAACCATAAAACATTAATTCCAATACTATACACTAGAAGTTAGGTCAACTTACCAATTACCTAAGCCATAATAAATCATAGATTAATACTCAACAATTTATAATCAATAGATTTAGATATTTATAGTATTCGACAATTCATCACAATCTAAGCATAACTCAATTAACATCTGATCAAGATCACAAAACCCATTTTATAGGCTAAATTGAGAGATCAGGGATATCATGAGTTATTAAAGGAATTGCATTAAAAATAATCTTTAAAACCCTTATCAAATAAAATTTATCATTACAATTTCTGTGAAAACCATTTGACAATGAACCCATGTTTAGATTGGAAATTGGGAAATATGATCATAGAAACTCTTTGGAAAATCATTGAGTACTCCTTGAATGAAAGGTTATCCAAGTATCAAGATTTATTATACCTTATGGATTGAAGACCCATGAAAGTTAAAGAATAATCAGTTGGTAATCCATCTCCTAGCTTGATCTTGAGCTTGGTCTCCAATGGAGTTCTAGAGAGTTTTGGGAGGGAAAGGTTTAATTTGAAGAATGAATACTAATTTGGACTTTCAATGTTTTAACTAAGTTAAAATATCCTAAAATAGGTAAAATGAACGTCCATCCTTTAATTAGAAAGTGGTGAAAATGTACTAATTCACCACTTGGTTGGCCGAGACATCGTAGAAATTACAAGTGCTATTGACGACCATCCTTTGACAGCACGTCAACAATATGACGGGTTGTCATGTGCTCCGTTGTTCTTGTCATAGACTTCTTCATTTGGGGTCTAAGTTCTCACGACTAAGTGTGGAGCCACACCCTCTTTTCATGGGGCGTCAACTGGCCTAAGGGGCGTCATTTGTGATCGTTAATGAGGTTGTTTGGCAGCTTCTTGGTAAATGTTTTGGTCCTCTTCAAGGATCCTTAGGGTGGTCCTTGTGGAGTTGTATCCACTTTTTTTGACCTAAACATGACCATCTAGATACTAAGATCCCATACTATCATTTCAGACTCCAAACAACACTTTAAAACAATGCAAACATACAAGGACATATTAGCACACAAAAGACTAGTTTCCGGACGTCTTGGTCATCCTTTGACGTTTGACCTCAAACATCTTCAAACCAACTATTACAAGTTGTTTCTCACCTTATAAAAAAGTTATTAACTCGTAGAACTCATGTAAGACTATACTTCATCCTATTTCATACTGGGGGTCATAACAAACTTACTAGATTCTCATCTTCCGATCATCATTCAACACAAGTTAGGGTTTAAGATTGAGAAAAAGGAAATTTCATGGGTCTTGAGAGAATTAGGTTGAAAACCATAAAAATTAATTGAATTCATACATAAACATACATATTCAATCATAACTAACCAATTTACATCAAAGAAATCAAGTTTCGCAAGAGACGAAATTGAGTAAAACCTAGCAATTTGGGGAATTTTGAAATCCAATTTTGAAAGGACCTCTTGGGAAAAAGGATACCAAGACTGAATAGATTCCATACCTTTGTAAATCCTCAATTATTTATGGAGAAAACTCAAATTCCTGATGACCTAGTTGAAGCTTGGTCTTCTTCTTCAATGGTGTTCTTAGATGAGAGAGAGAGAGAGGTTTTAAGGGGAAGTTGAGTTTTGAGTTGTGTTTGTGAATTTAGTTAGAATGACTTACAATCTTGAGATCAGGGTATTTTAGGTTGTTTTATAAAGTTAATTAGTTAACTAACCACCACCCTTAACCCATAATTAAATAACTAATTAAAACTAAGACCCTAAACTAAAATCAAAAATTTTAAAATAAAGCAGTACCTACGGCCACCACCTACACACAGTAGGTGGTGTTACTGGCCGTCCTGCACCCTTGTGGTCTTGGTCATAGAGGGGTAAAGGGGAATATCTTGGTGGGGAGACTAATTCTCACCCACGATACCCACCTATGAGGCAGGTCGAGTGACAGCCCGTCGTTGTCCTTAATAGGTATTGTTGTCATTTGACAGCTTTTGGGTCCAAGCTTGGGTCCTCCTCAAGGACCATTGGGATGAACCTTGGGGGGTCGTACCCTGACGTTTGGACCTAAACATAGTATTTTAGATATTTTAAAGATTTTTACAAGATTTAATTATCATATGACACATTAAAACCCCTATCAAGACCTAAAAACACAGTAGTTCAATTTTACTAGTTTTCGAGCATCATGATCATTTCTTAACGTTTATGCAGTAACACTTCCAAAATAAGCCAGTTACATTTGATTAGGTCTATCAACATTTTTAAAACCATTTTAAGTCAATACACAACATATAAGTCTCTAGCTTAGGTCAATAGATTTTTCTGGTTATTACATTATCTCCTAATTGGGAACATTCATCCCCATATGTAAACCAAGATACAAGCTAAGTTAGAAACTCTAGAGCACCGGTCCAACCAGCGTATATGACAAAAATGCACAAACCATCAACTTACAATTCACCATAAGCACTTATTCAAAGGAGAAAACTTCAATTCCAATTCAAGACATGTCAAAGTAATACGAGGAATTTCAACTCCAATTCAAGACATATCAAAGTAATTCGAGGAAGTAGGAACTATATCTACCAACTTAAAATGCAAGCAATACATCATTTATCATGTTTATAAGAGAAATTACCTTCTCCACACAAGGACAAGTTCAAGATCACAACACGGATTCAAAATTTCACTTCATTTAACACAATTAAGCATATTTATAATTTCATCTCATAAGTCAAATATGCACTTAACATTTCAATTAAGCAATATAAACAAGAGGAACATAAAACTCATTACAACCTCAATTTATGAAATAAATTTTCCTCTACATGAACTCATACCAGATAACGGAGATCATCACAAAAACTCATACAATACACATAACTCTCAGTTCACTACAAACTCAAGAGAAAGTAATTACCTCAAGTTTGAATAGAAGT
Organism: Solanum lycopersicum; assembly: GCF_036512215.1. NCBI lineage: Eukaryota > Viridiplantae > Streptophyta > Magnoliopsida > Solanales > Solanaceae > Solanum > Solanum lycopersicum. The sequence goes on from NC_090802.1 coordinate 36,068,225, forward strand.
AGGAGGGAAAAGATGAGGATAACGGGAAATCATATCGTCCTAGTCCTACCATGTAGCACTCTCAACTAGATGGTTCTCCCATAAATACTTAACAGAAGCTACTTCTTTGTTTCACAATCTCTTCACTTGCCGGTCTATAATCTCAAGCTGAACCTCTTCATAATCAAGGTTCTCATCAACCTGGATCGCCTATGCATTTCCTAAGAATTGATACATGGAACATCAGGTGAACCGGATCAAACTCAATAGGCAATCTAAACTCGTATGCAACATTTCTCACTCATTTCAAAATATCACATGGCCCTACATATTTGGGACTAAGTTTCCCCTTATTGTCAAACCTCATCACGCCTTTCATGGGTGATATCTTCAAGTAGACCTTATCACCTATCTCAAATTCAAGTTCCCTTTTTCTATTGTCAGCATAGGATTTTTTCCGACTTTGGTCCATCTTCAACCTATCTCTAATAAGTCAAAATTTCTCCACGACCTCATAAACTATTTTAGGACCGATAAAAGCAAAGTTACCTACCTCAAACCATCCAACCGGAGATCTACATCTCCTCCCATAAAGTGCTTCAAATGGGGCCATGGTAAAACTTGAGTGGTAACTACCAATGTAGGAAAACTCTATCAATGATAGATGATCATCCCAATTACCCTTAAAGTCAATGACACATGCTCTCAACATGTCTTCTAGGGTTTGGATGGTACATTTTGCTAGACCATCTGTTTGGGGATGAAATGCGGTACTAAGTTTCACCTTGGTAACTAGTCCATTTCGGAAAGCCATCCAAAAGTGAGAAGTGAATTGAGTACCCTAATATGAAATGATAGATAGGGAACCATGCATTTTCACTATCTCCTTAATATAAAGCTTTTCATAATCTTCCGCCGAATATAAATCCTTGACGGGAATAAAAATGGATTATTTGGTAATCCAATCAACATGGACTCAAATAGAATCATGTTTCCTTTGAGTACAAGGCAAACCCACAAAAAATCCATATTCACATCCTCCCACTTCCAGGTGGGAATACTTATATCTTAAGACAAGCCTCTCAACTTTTGATGTTCGACCTTGACTTGCTTACAAATTTGTACATATGGACACAATCCGCTATATACCTCTTCAAACCATTCTACTAATAGATCTCCCGTAAGTCACGATATATCTTGGTGTCTCCCGGATGAATAGAATATCACGAACCATGGGATTCCTCCAAAATTTGTCTTCTTAGGTCATCTATATCGGGTACACGGAACCTTTTTTAATACCTAAGTACCCATCTCTCCCTTGGAAGAATGCTTCTACGAATTTCTTAAGCACAAAGTATTTTAACTCAATCAAGATGGGATCAAGGTGTTTCTTAGACTTTACATCAAACACCAAGGAGAAGTCAGAGTTATGTTAGACCATGAAACCACCCTCTAGAGAATCTATTAGTCGTAATCCCAACTGGTCCAACCTATGCACATCACAGACTAACCTCTTTTTTTCATTTCTACATGTGCTACACTACCCATGGACACATGACGCAAAGCATCGGCAGCTATATTGGCTTTGCCGGGATGGTAAAGGACACTCATATCATAGTCTTTCAAAAGCTCTAACCACTTTCTTTGCTGGAGGTTCAAGTCTTTGTGAGTAAACACATATTGAAGAATCTTGTGATTGGTGAACATATCTACATGCATCCCATAAATATAGTGTCTCCATATTTTCAAGATCATGGGTCGGATAGTTCTTTTCATGTACCATGAATTGCCTTGAGGCATAATCTATCACCTTACCATTTTGCATAAGGACACAACCAAAATCTACTCGGGAAGCATCAGACTACACTATAAAACCTTCTCTACCCTCCGGTAAAGTCAACACTGGAGTTGATGTAGGATTTTCCTTCAATTCTTAGAAGCTTTCTCACAAGCTTCCGACCACTCAAACTTAACTTTCTTTTGGGTTAGGGTCGTCAATGGAGAAGAAATAGAGGATAAACACTCAATAAATCTCCTATAATACTTGGATAAACACAAAATATTTTGAATATCTATGGGAATTAGGGGTCTAGGCCAATTCTTAACCGCCTCTGTTTCTTCGGATCAACCTCTATACCCACACTCGACATAATCTGACCAAGAAAAACAACCGATCTTAGCCAAAATTTGCACTTTCTAAACTTAGAAAAAAGTTGGTGATCTTTGAGGACTTGCAATACAATCTTCTAGTGACTCATGTGATCATCCTCACTCCTGCAGTATACCAAGATGTCGTCAATAAAAAATGAATCAAAATAATTTCTAAACACTCGATTCATAAGGTTCATGATAGCCACGGGGCATTTGTTAGACCAAAAGACATAACTAGGAACTTAAGGTTACCATATAATTTTTGGAAAGCCATTTTAGGAATGTCAACTCCTCTCACCCTAAGTTGGTGATAACCCAGCGTTAAATCAAATCTTCAAAATCTAACTCTGCTCTTAGAGTTGGTCAAACAAATCATCAATCCTAGGGAGAGGATACTTATTCTTTATAATAACCTTGTTCAATTGGCTATAGTCAATGCACATCCTAAGATACCCATCTTTCTTTTTCACTTATGATACTGGGGCACCCCATGGATATATGCTTGGTTGAATAAAACCCTTATCTAGCAAATCCTTGAGTTTTACCTGTTATCCCTTCAACTCGGCCGGGGCCATCCGGTAAGTAGGGATTGATACGGGTTGAGTATTTTGCAATAACTCAATACTAAAATCTATTTCCCATTCGGGGGGGATTATGTGTAAGTCATAGGGAAAGACTTTTGAAAAATCCTTCACTACGGGGACCGACTCTAGAGGAGGAGCCTCAGACCCGAGGCCTTTGACTCTCACAATATGATAGAGACATCTCTTATAAATCATATTAGAAGATTTTATACATGAAATGATTCAAACTCTAGGGATTGAACTTTCCCCTTTCCATTCTAAAACAGGTTCATTAGGAAATTGAAACTTAACTACCCTTGTTCTACAATCAATAAAGCAAAATAAGCATGCAACCAATCCATCGCTACTATGACATCAAAATCAATCATATCAAGTTCTACCAAATCAACCAATATGACTCTATTGGATAATAAGATGGGACAACTCTTATGTATAGACTCTTTTAGCAACAACAGAGTCACCCACCGAGTTAAAATAAAAAAATTAACTACTAAAACATCGGGGATTACATCAATTTTATAGCCAGTAATAGAGTTAAATACAAAGTGGCACCAGGGTCTAACAATGAATAAACATTAATTGAGAAAACTTGCAATATATTGGTAACACCATCGAGAGAGCTCTCTTGATCACCTTAGGATAGAAGAGCATAAAAGCGGTTCTTTTTAAAAGCATCGGAGTTAGGAACACTTGCTTGTTCTTGATCATTCTCGCTCCCTTGAGCCTTCATCATAGGGAATTCTTTCATCATGTGACCACTCTTTCCACAACCAAAGCAATTATCCCTACCAACTAGGCATTTTCCTACATGCCTCTTGCCACACTTGGCACAATTAGGTTTCTCAACTTGACAACCACCACCTATTCCTCCGTATGGCTTAGGATTAGGCATCCTATCTTTATTGGCCCTTGGAACATTAGGATGACCTTGGTCGGAAAATCTTTTTTTAAACCTTGGCTTATCTTGAATATCAAGTTACCCTTGGAAGCACCTCCATCATAGGGTCTTGTCCTATTGGCGTCCCTATTCCTCTTCCTAAGCCTAGTCTCCTCAACTTGTTGAGCATACACCGTCAAATGACATATGTCCGTACTATCATTAAGCATTGTCGCACGACACTTTTTTGTAATATCATTGGACACACCCATCACAAAATGACTCATTTCATCTCTAGAAATGGACTCCAAACACGGAGCATACTCAAACAGCTTAGTGAACTTCAAAGAGTATTCTTGAACACTCATACGTCCTTGAACAAGGTTAATGAATTCTTCCCATTTTGCGTCTCTTTTATCCCTTGGAATAACGTATCAAGAGATGCCTTCTTAAAGAACTTCCCAACTTATGGAACTCGCTCTCAAAGCCCTATTGTCCCTCCATTGAGTATACCATGATTGAGACACATCCTTGAGTTGATATGCGTCTAGTTTGTCCTTCTCATTCGAAGTTACTCCCAATAGAAAACACATTCTTATAGACCTCATCTAGAAAGTCTTGAGGATACTCATATACCTTAGACCCAAATAACATTGGAGGATTTATCCTAGTGAAGTCTCTTAAACGTGATGTCATGGTACTAGAATTTTGATCCACACGGGGTCCAACTTCCCGATTAGCTTGTGTCGTCATAGCTTAAGCTTGTGTAGTTACCACTTGAACTTGAGTAGCCATTACTTGAGTCAAGTTTAGGAAAGCCTCCTTTATCTATCCATCCATCATAATCGGAGTATTGACCAAACCTTGGTCACCTAAAGAAACTTTCTCATTAAGAGGAGCTTGGTTGCCTTGGGGAGGACTCCCACATTCGCAATCTCCATATCAACCCTTCTTGTGGCTGCTCTCCTAGTAGTCATATCCTATATCCACAAGAAAAGTATTAGATGGAAAGGAGCACATAGATTTAGGATTCCTTGGCATGACGCAAGAATATCAAAAGAAGTGAAAGTTCATAAGCACCACATGTGGTGCGCTTCACACTCATGAACAAGACTCTAATAGTAGTGGTTCATGAGACATCAATCTTAATTATTATCCAAAAATCTTATGCTCTAATACCAAGTTTGTCACTACCCGGGCTAACCCCAAGACGTAACACAACGTATTCGACCCCAGAAAGGTCTTATACAAGCCCTTAGCGTATCATCCTTACATAAGACATTGAACAACGTGGAAAAATTAAAACTTTAACGATAAATGTCAAACTCTTTCATATATGAAATTAGAATATCTAGACTTGTCTCATTAACCAACTAGGTTCGACATAAGAAACTCAAAGTAGGGACATTAGCCCTTTACAATCGAATATATCATAATAAAAAGTATGATAATAGTCTATTACAAGGTAGAAAGAAATCATAAAAGTGTCATGTTGTCCTCGAAACTTGAGGACATACCAAATGGCCTTGGAAAATGCAATCCAAGCCTTGTTTACCTCAACAATGACCTACTAGCCAAAACCTTCACTTGGAAGAAAAATAAGAGAAATACGGGATAGTACATCCCACTTGTACTAAGTATGGAAACCATGCATATAAAACCATTAAAACATTCACAGACCTTTTGTTGAAAACATGTTATTTCAAGTTAAAAGTCATAATGCAAATTCAAGGAATACACAATCAATCCATACCCTAAGATAAAGAGATATTCATGATCATAAGTAACATTATATAAATCCATAGTTCATATCTTACATGCTTGAGTTCATTTTAACATTACATCCTAAGACATTACCCACAACCCCCTTTCAAGCTCATTTGTGCAATGCACATATGAAGTCATATATCCCCACATATATTAAACAAACCATCAAGAAGTCACAAACATAGTTACATACTTCATTAGTCATCAGAATAATTAACCCAATAATAACATCATTCATAAGTAACTATGCATGAAGAACTCTCACAAGAACCTCTCTTAAGATCCACTTGTGCAATGCTTAGGTAATGTCCCATACCATCACCTACACTAAGTAGTATCCTTCAAGAAGCCTCAGTTAGAATTTATGCTCTTATCTTTTTTCATATTTTAAACACTCGGGAAACTTTTCCATTACCAACATAGACCATGTCAGCTACATGCAATCCGATGTTTACCTCCCATACCGAAAAGATAGTGTCCTACTTTCCAAGGTAGGACATACATTCATGGTAGCGTCTAAGTGGATCCATTTGATACAACTTATGTGGACTTTATTGTTAAGGGATATGAAGATTGTTACTAGAAACTTTATGCATATAAGCATATGGGTTTCCATATCATAAGACCATCGGAGGATACTTCCCTCCTTTGGGAAGAGACCCCTCTCACGCATATCCTCTCGGTGCTAAGCATAATTTCCTTTTTTAGGTAGTCTTTAGTCTTTAATTGGATATGGGACTAGGGATCACCCTCTCAGGATGAGCCTCAGGTTTTCATACTCCTTAGGATATCAATTTAGCGGTCTTGGTTTCACGACTTTTCCCTCGACCAAGCCAAAAACACATGAGTGATTTTGTATATGTAACTACAAACCCATTAAATTAAACCACAACCACTAGGTGAAATCACCATTAAAATGCATCTAATCTTACAAGCAATCAAGACCCAATAATATCAACATATATTTGCTAAATCACACACCAAGAATGAGGGGTTTTAGCCACACATCAAACACTAATCAAATATACCTAAAATTATAAAGAAATCAAATGGGTATAAGAAATTAAACTTTAATATGATCAAAGAAATAAGAATGGAGAAGACCCACTTCCAAATTGAGGAAAAAGAACTTCTTTCTTCAAGTCTCCCATAAAACCCTCTCCAAAATTGAGAGAAAAATACAAAAATTGAAGTTCTAAAAGTGAAAATTGATAATAATTTTTGGAATCCCAAAAATAATAAAGAGTTTAATATTTATAAACTTCAGATTAAGTGCTGGTGAATCCGTTCAGCAACTTTAGTCATGAATCATCGTGTGATTTGGTGTTTCGTCCTTCTTCTAATTCATTATCGTTCGTGATTTGCCTTCATTGTCTGTGTTTATTGTGACATTGGGTGGAATGAATCTGCTTCGAGGAACTATTCGGCGAAGCGCGCTTTCTCCTTATCATTGCCTTTTGAATCCACATATTTTAGGGTATCGCGTGTTGGAACAAGGGCGAAATGCAACCCTTCGGCGGATTGCCAAGTGTTCTTGGCGATGCTCAAGCTTCAACTTAAGATCTCTCATCCTTTTTGTTCCTGTTTTGCGTCTAAGTGTTCATGCTTACACTATAACTCCAAATACCTAATACTTAAGAGTTTTCATCAGATATTGAGATAAAATGAACAATTGAGGACACTAGTTACATTAAAATAAAGCCAAAAATGAGTCCAATTTGAGGAATCATCAACACCCTCAAATTAAAATTTTTCTTGTCCTCAAGCAAAAATTAAGTGCATTAGTTCAAATAGGATATCTAAAATAGTGCTACACAAGACTCAATCATAAACATACACAACAAGACTCAAATTACTCATGAATAGCTCAATTATATACTCAAAGATTAAAGTTGTGACATACCATTACCAATGATTCTCATGCTCTCAGTACATGCTACTTATGTATGTTCAGGCTCCACAAAAGTATCTAAATGCCCTCACACAGAGAATGATTACATATTACACACAAAGAATAATTAATTTAAGATCAGGAATCGTATGCAACGCTCACGCTCACTAAGAGGAACACAATGCATGTTTTCACCCATAGGTTTGCCCTTATTTTCCAATTGATCTTCGGTTCGGTTTACTCAAGATCACAAAAGTCTTTCTTAAGCTTTTAATGGGGTTGATTGCAAAGGTATGGTCATTTAGGCTCAATGATTTTTTCCTCATGAGATGTGGTATTCTCCAGATATCCCTGTCTTGAACTTTATCAAATTATTTTCAAGTGCTTCTAGGTCAAACGACGGGGTTCATCGGGGTCGCCAATCTAGTGGGCATTCGCCGAGAATTTCTTGAGCTCGTCGAGTTATACAAACTCCAGGTTTTGAAGATACATCGAGTCAAATGGGGGAAAAGAATTAATTGTTGTCGTCTTAGGATATTCACCAATTGGTTTGATGCTTTCCACTATGTACATTGTTAGCACTTACCACACTTCAATCTGCAAGACTAACACACTATTATTTTACCGATACGAAATTAAAAACAAAACAAAGGGGTTTTGGGTTGTCTACAAAATAGCGCATGAGTTAAGGTTGAGGCATAACGCAAGTCAACACTTATTCTTCGTCCTCAGGTTCGCCTATGGTGTACTTAGGTGAGCCTCCCGCAAAATGGTGGATGACAACCTCGTATTAAATCATCGATTTGATCATCTTGATGCTGAATGTTAATAGCAGTTGTGGTTTTGTTTCATAAAACATTTCTATGTTTGCTTTCTGTTTATTCAACATTTTATCTTGTGCTTTAAGTCTTTGTCCATTGATTGATAGAGTTTCATCATTCTGGTCACACTCATGTGTCTTCTCATTTCTGCATTTTCACAGACTGAATGATGGCCCTTTTCCTTGGCTTGTGCTTCCAGCGCCTCGGCTTGCTTGGATAGGACGTCTACTTGGGCTACGAGTGAGTCCGGCTCGTGTTTTTCTTGATTTTATTTATAGGTTCTAGCCATGTCATCAAATTTTTGGTCTACCACTTCATAGGGGTGAAGTAGTATGCCACCTGTGAATGTCTTGCAGGTCATCCCATGAGATGGTCATGATGCTAACACTTTTGAAATTTTAACCACATTTCCTCAAGAGTCTCATCCCCTACTTGATTAAAAGTCAAGAGGTTGTCCCTGAGGTTAGAAGTTTCAAGAGGGGATGATCCGTGTGAAGTCCGTAGTGGCTTTCTCTTTTGGGAAATGGGTTCTGTGATATTGAGTATATTAAGTTATTTTAATATTTTCCCCGTTAATGTTACCATATTGGAATGTGACATTTGATCCAATAATATGGTGTTGGCTCATTGGACCCGATCCAAACATCATGTGTCGTCTCATGGCATCTGAGCCAAATATATTATGTCAGCTTGTTGCACCTGATCTAACAATATAGTTAATTCATCAGTCTTTATCTTCACTTTTCACTTCATTAACAATATTTCATCAAGCCTTATTTATTCAAGAAATCACTTTGATATAACAAGTTTAAGATTATGATTTCGCGGTGTTGGGATTACAGACCAATCACAACAACATGTAAATCATCAAAACCACAACAATTAAGTGCATAGAATATTTAACGACATAACTCAACGACTATCAATCACTATTAAGAGTCTCTATATCAGATAGAATAAGTCATAACCTACCTCCACCAAAGAACTCAACTCAATCAAGCTAATTTCTCAATGTTTTTCCTTTCGTCAATGCTTCAAAACGTTTCCAATGTATTAAGTACGCATAATATATAATTTAATGAGACTAAAGACACTTTTATTACTATATGTGTAGCCTAGACTCAAAAACTCAACCAAAACCTATAATAGATTCCTAAAGTTCAAGCCTAAGGTTAAGTCTCAGTTCCTTCAATTATCATAACTTTAATGGTATTCAAATAACACAATACACCTAACATTTAATTACCTATCCAATATATCAAAACTTAGCTTATAATATGAGATTAAATGTTTTGGAATTTGTTACGAAATCAGTGGCAGCAAACCATGAACCCAACTCAATTCTTATTTAACTATAATGATTAACTTTTACCTGAAGTCATCGTCCTCCTTCAAGGTTACGTTAGCTTTATGTTATAGTCCTTTTCTCTCTTCTCTTTTCTAAATAACATAATTGTGTGTTAGAAGTGACAAACTCCAATAATTTATCTTAAATAAGTATGGGTCAATACTAAGGTTATTTAATAAATTATTAACTTGCATCATTAACCATCAACTAAATAAGTTATTTTACATGACTCATCAATTAAATAATGATAGTTAACACATGGTCCAAAATATCCATTTAGAATGTAGCAGAAGTGTATTTTATAAAAGAAAATGATCTAATGTTTGAAACAGCCTATTGGGTTATTACAATAACTTTATTGTCAACCATCAATTCCACGGTCACTTCTACTCCACTAGAAAATGCATTTTATTATTTTAAGAAAAATATTCATAGTTCAATTTTAGTTGTTCTATAGAGCTTTTTCTTCTTTCTAACCGATGATTTTTGGTTTTTATAAAATCATACATCAACTAGTACATTTTTTGTTGCATTTTCATCTTACATTTCTTCAATTGTTATTATCTTGTACTATAACAAATTGCTTACATGAATAATCTTCATTTCAACTACTATTCATCGCCTTCTTCATTTCGTCAAAATTTTGAGGGGCAAAGAGAAGTCACGAGAATTTTTTCCGAATTCATCAATCAAGTTCTATACGAATTGGATCAACTTCAACGTAAAGTGAAATTATTTCTACATGAAAAAAATTGACATTCTCTTTGGGACAAAAATTAAAATGTGTCACTTAAATTTGAAAGGAGAGTTAAATAGTTTCAAAAATATATTCTTAGATTAACTAACACTTGGTTCTTCAAGTTATAAATATATCTATTTTTCATCCATCAATTCCACGGCCACTTCTACTCCAGTAGAAATTTCTTTTTCTCTATCAAGAAAAAAATAATTCAAAGTTCTATTTCAGTTGTTTTAAAGAGTGTTCTTCTTTCTAACTATTGATTTTTTTTATTTGTGTAAAACATACATTAATCATTACATTTTTTATTACATTTTCATCCTACACTTTTATAATTGTATCACCACTAAATTATAACAAATAACTTGCACGTGAATAATCGCCATTTCAACAGCTATTCATTGTGTTATCAATTGCATCAACATTTTGGGGGCAGAGAGAAGTCATGAAAAAATTTAATGAATTCATCGATCAAGTTCTATACGAATTGGATGAACTTTGTTAACCGTAGGTAAACTAACAAAATAAAAAGGTTCTCATATCTTTGTATTCATGATTCAACTTCTTGCCCCTCTACACGCTAAGGAGAAAAAAACATGTTGTCGCGATCCTAGACAATATAAATATTTACCTCCGAAATATAAATTTGCATGTACCTAAGAGGTGATTAGTATACTATTACTTGTGAATGACAAATCAACCAAGCATTTTTTTCCTAAATGTCTTGTGTATCCTAATGATGTGACCTCACATTTTTTCTAAAATGGATGACCACATCCAACAATAGAATTTCTAAGGAGTTCTCTTGGATCTGGAGGTTGGAGGTATCAATTAGATTAAAATCTTCATCTGTCTATTCTCTCATGGCTGATTACCGTTCCGGCCAACCTATTTGCAAGTTCAGTAAAAATGGAGTTGAAATCATTGATCACAACTTCTTTCAATGTCAGAGAGCCAACACCTTCTGGAGAAATATGGCTAAAGCAACAAATATATTGTTGTAATTGATTCAACAATGGTCAACTGGAAAAGCACCTAGGAGGCTAGCAAGGGCATGGAATTCAACAACGGGATCTCATGGGAAATGATCACACCCTTTTGCCTTTGGGGACTTTGGATTAAAAAAAATGACAACATTTTCAACGATAAGAACTACCACGTCCAAATAGATCACATCATTGCACAAACCACTGAATTCAAGCTCATCGTAGCCAAAAGCAATAGGACTAAAACCATTAGAATGGATGTCCAAGTCAAAAGGATCTTTCCATCCCAAGGTATGCTAAAGCTCAATGTCGATGGTGCATGTACCTTAATGCCCGCCCGAGAAAGGGTGTATTTAGGGATCACACTAGTAAATATGTGAAAGGATTTACCTAAGCTTGTGCTCACACGACCATAACTCAGGCAGAACTCTTAGCCATTCTTCATGGACTAAGGAAAGCTGATACTGAAAAGATCACCCCTCTGGAAATCAACTTTGATTCGATCCAAGCTATTTATATGCTTATTAATGATCACCTTTATTTTAATAATAATATCATTACTGAATGCTGAAAGTGGTCCAAGTAACCATATGCAACATGTTCTGGGAGGAGAACAGAGTGGTAAATCTGCTGACGAAGGAAGGTGCTAAACCCCCCACTTTTGTTAACATATTCCACCACTATATGTGCATACATTAGGAACTAGCTTTGCTTGTAGATACCAATCATATTATGAACAATAATGGCCTTAAGTATTGTACCAGAACAAAGGCAAAGTCTAAATCCTGTACCAGCTTGAGTTATATGTATAATATATCCTTCTTGTAAAGATACAATTCCAATAAAACTATATCTTTGTTGCTTAACTTTACAGGGGCATACTACAATTGTGTAACGATGGCAACAAAGATCACAAGTATTTACACAGAGGTCAAACATACAAGCAATCTCTGGCACATTTTCCTTACATCCAATGGAAGATCTGAAGAGCATATCTCTTGAAGCTATGTTCTGGCTTCCACAAGCCCACCAGAAATTTTCTGTAAGACTGCCTCTTCACTTGCCATTAAAGATGCTAGTAACTTGGCACCAGCAATCCTCTCCTGGTCGGAATTAAACAAAAACACATTAACCACGAGTATGAAATTAATTCTCACAACGTGCTTCCAAATAATACTAGGATTCACTTCTTTATAGGCGATAGAAGCAGCAGGCAAATCCTCATGATCAGACCCAAATGAAAAAAACGAGCAGCAGCATGCACAATAATGAAAAGGAAAAAGGAAACCAGAGAGAAAGTTACGCCCAATGGCAAATTTAGCAGATAATAGCTTGTGATGGCCCTTTTTTACCACATCAATAAAATTTGATAGTGACAGGTTTTGGTTCCACAGGGTGATGCAATGGAATGAAGACACTAGGTGGACGCTGACCAAACACATTACCACCACAAAAGCACCAAGACTGTTTGTGGTCAAGGAGAGAACCTTAAACAGGGCCAGACGATTAGATGCTTTATACAAACTTGACCCTCCATTTCCAAGGAAGAGCATATATTTCAAAAGTAAAGCCTGTTTTATTTTAGAAAGGGATACATAATTTAATAGTCCCTCCATCCACTATTGTTTGTCATGATTTCTACTTTTAGAGTCAAACTATGAGAACTTTGACTAACATTTTAACATGTATTTTTCCATCATATTGATATGCAAAAAATTGCAATTTGTAGTACTTTTCATATAATTTTTGAATATCAATTTTTTTTTATAAAAAATATCGATTTAATGTACTTTAATTTAACTCGGAGGGAGTAGTTGTGAGTAGTAAATTCAATCTGAAACAATTCAGGAGATGAAATACTTGATGTCCATTCTAACACAAGAACAATATTTTCACGCAAGTTGGAGCCTAATGCTTCAATAAAACTTCCATATTGCATGGAATTTATGCCATTGGTCACTACATGGACGTACTTGTGCATGTGGAAGCACCAGAGAAAGTAGGTCTCTGTAAGCATAAGGTAAGAGGGATATAGTGGTTCAAGTACATAGAGCAATGATAAAAAGCACAGCCAAAGGTTCAAGATCAAACAAGGATAATTATAAAGCAGTGACTTTAAAAATACCTTCTCCGATCCTTCTCTAGGTGACTTTATGGAAACCTTGAGAAGATCAGAAGAGTAAGGAAGAACTAGAGATTTTAGATGGTACAACATTGAGAAAAATACTTGGATACATGCAGACCTCACTTCTGAATTTGCAATTTCCTGGAAAAATTGCAAGGATTAGAGACCAATTACATCTGCCACTATTAAGCAAACAGTAGGTGATTACCAGAACAGGTCGAATAATGATGATAATTAATGAAATGAAATAGGTGAAAAATACACAAGTGTAGAACACCTCGACACAATGAAGGACACGTGGAAGAATTTTTGAAACAAATGGTTTCTTGCTAGCAGAAGGAACCTTTTGACAAGCAGTAATCAGCACATTTGCCATGCGCAACCGAAAAGATTGGTGGGCTTTTACCACCTCATTTCTACCCAACATAACAGAAATATCTTCATCACAAACCAAGTGGTGGATCACGTAACTACAGACTGAGTCTTTTGTGAGAGAATCGCCTGCAAATGATCCACAACAGCCTCCTAGCAATCAAGAAGCAAAAGGTTGTTTGCGTAAGCTTAAAGAAAGTTACCAACCTGAAGAGACGATGCTCTGCTCAAAACAAACCTCAATCGATATTGAGTTCTTGACAGCTTTTGTAGCTTGCAATTCAGTGCACAGAATCAATGGTAAACAGTCGATGCACCCATGTTGTGCCTTTGAAACTGAAGAAAAGAAAATTTACCATGATGACAATTATTAAAACATGAGATGTAGTGTAGAAAAACATCAGTTACTTACTATCATCCCCATCTACTGAAGGCCATAATAAAATAGTCTCTATTGCTTGGTGAATCCAGAACATGTCGGGATGCGCATATGCATCTGTGCCATTTACCTATGACCAGAATGTTTGATGGACTATTAGGATTAGGACCCAAGAAGATAATATTATCTAGTTAACAAGAGAGGAACCAAGACAAACTTGAAAGTTCAACGCACATATCCAAAACTATGTAACTGTCCTAAGAAAGATTATTACCAAGAGAGATATGCAAATTGAAAATAGACAAGCTTTTATCTTCAACAAATCCTTGACGCAAGTGGCGTTTTTCAGTTGATAGGACATTATTGGAATTAGAACCTGCAGAATACAAAGGCAGCAAATGTTGATGCTAAATATTGCAGAATTGGCGCGCGCGGGGAGAGGGGGGGGGGGGGAGGGGACACAGTCCATATGAGGACTTAGAACAGTTAATGCATACAACCAACACTTAAGCCAGCGACAATCTTCCTGCTATAGCCGTATAAAAGTTATGATGTTTTTTTTCTGGGTAATAAATTATGCAATGTTACCTCTAACCAACAAAAAGAGTTCAATAAAACTACAGAGCATTCAGATCAGAACCACAAATATCTTCTAGGAAAGTTGTTGCAGCCACTGAACCTCCAAACAGAAATAACGACTTATCAGACTATGTAATTTGTGTATCAAGTATTGACATTTTCTTGCCCTCTCTGAACTTTGTACAGAATCTATATTCTATCGTCTCCCTAATTTCCCATTGTATTTGTGTTATAGCAAAATTTGTATTTACAAATGACTGAATGAGTTTCTTAGAAGTCTCCAGTTCCTAGCTTGCCAGGTACAGTAGATCATTGTACCCCATTTAACAGCCACTACCTCAAACTTTTTCCACTTTCTGCTCATATTGCATTTCAGACTTTGTGTTGCATCTGTCTTCAGCATATGCATAACAGCCAAGTCTCCAAGGCATTTCTAATTTCTAACTTCAGAGATCCAACTACAATCAGTGAACAGGTGAGAATGTGTTTCTGTAGCATCTTCATCACAAAAGCAGCATTTACATCTAAAATTGGATGTGCAGTTTGTGTAGCCTTTTCTCAGTCAATAACTTATCTTGATATGCTAACCACACTATAACACTTTGTATAGGCAACATCACTGAGCTCCACACCAGATCAACCTCCTTCAATTTAGTGAGAACTACCTGCATAACTAAGTAACTACCAGGCACTGAATAATTCACGTTAGGAGATCGGAATGTATTTTCCACAGTGGTACCCGCTAAGCCTCAGCTCATCCATAGAGTTCATTTCTTACAGTATCAAGTATCAACAGCAATCCTGTGGTGGTTTATGGTCCAAAATATCTCTAGTATCTTTCATAGAGACCTCATTTACCTATTTACCCATAAAACGTTTTTCTTACAGTCCAGTTGTCATAATAGTTTTCCCACTGAAGATATGCTCCATTTCCTGCGGGCTTTTTATGTTAAGTCACCCATATTTTTTCGGGGACGCAGACCTGTCCCATGAGACCAATGCCAGTTTCCACCTTTCCTTGGAGCTTCCCCTTATGAAGTCTCTAGTTTTTTGTCCACTTCTTTTAGCACACTCTGGGGCAAGATAAACTCAGCACCTCAATGCTGTATAATTTTACCCTTACAGTGTGTGCCAACTATTGGCATCTCATACTTGTCAAAAATGCTTCAACGAGTCAAAGCTAGTTTTTCCACATTCAACAATTTAAGCGGCCAAAGCAACTTTGAAGAAAGAACAAACATGTAAAGCCACACTCTAGAGGTGTAAAAGAGTGCAGCATTTCTAGGTAATTTAGTCCCCATATCATATTTGTCTCTGCAATATATATGGGTTAAACAAGGAGCAAAACACATACCTTAGGGTGAATTCTCCCACACAGCTCAGCTGCAAGTCTACGAACATCTTCAAATTCAAACTTGCTCAATGCCCTGAAACAAAGAGCACAATGGAGTAATCAGATGATGAAATTTTATAACATGGTAATTCACAAACCAGAAAATTAACTTCTGGAAGAACCTGTTAATAAGAAGTCCTGCCACACATTCTGTGCTTTGAGTTCCCAATCATTCATCATCTGGAGGTAATCTCTAGTGAATTTTGCGGAGATCTTTTATTTTATTTTATTTGGGAAGGGGGGGGGGGGGGGGTTGTTTTCCAGTAATGTGGGTGGGATATCAAAATGGATGATGGTTAGAATATAACAAAACAGGTTACAACTAAAAGCAACAGAGTGTACCATGTGCTCGTTTGGTTGGAAGTTCATCATACAAAGCAGATGAGTTAAGATCATTGAATACTTGCAATGGAAGCAACCTCACTACAAGCAATGGGCAGAGACGATTAGAAAGATCGATCTGTCCTTCTGGAGCATCATAGTCCGGATACACACCCTCATCAGGACTGCTGGACATGGAGTCAAAATGATCAACTCTACATCAGTAAGCTTAGAAAATAAAATTCCAAAGAATATAAACATATTTATTATTGCAGTGAGCATTCTAGTCCTACTCCAAACAAAATATCTTGCATGCTCACTGCACACAGTCTACAAACTTGGTAAGCAAATGAAACAAAACTGTAAGAAGAAACTGGCATTTCATTCAACATTAGGCAAGTGCAGATAAGGCTTACATTACGAAGTTGTACCTTATCCACCTTCATTAAACAAAAGCCATTTACACAGAGCACTGCACAAAGTACTTTCACTAGCTAACAATCCAAAATCTACATTAAGGAATCAACTTCATCTATGTCTCAGAATAACCTTCTATCACTTAAAAGCTAAAGATTTTATAGACAATCCTATTAATTAACATCAATTACACTTTATACATGTAAATATTATACATGTATTCATATGATTATTTGAGATTATTACCCCCTCACTCCTTCAAAAGTCATTCAAATTCGATATTACACAAATAGAAACTTCCTTATTTATATTTTGGAATAAAATCTATGTCTAGATAATATTCAGAATTTCCCAAGAATACGAAAAGTTTATTTATAAGTTTTAGACAACTTGAAAGGGAAGTACGGTAGTAACTCGTCTTTTCCACTATTATAGTAATTATTTTATGTATTAAAAGAATAATACTATGTACTAACATACTGTATTCCTGTATATGTGACTCTTCCGCAACCAAATTACTGAACTATCACACTCATCGGTCAAAATTAAGAATTACTATTGTCCTCATCAAAAAACAACAACTACTACACATCAATCCCAAACTACTTGGATTTGTTTAAGTAACAATCTTAGAAGAAGCACTCTTATATGTGAGAAGACGAGAGTTTGAGAGAGAAATCTGCTTAATTATTCCCCCAAACTATTGGGGTTTAAATAGTTAAGTATAATTGTCCTAAAAGGAAAGGAAATCAATCCAAATCAATACTTAATCAATATAAATCGATACCGAATTTAAATAGGAGTAAATCTTAGAGTAAATCAAGCTACCTACTATACTAACATATATGCTATAGAATATTCCTAGGATTCTAACACTCCCCTTTAAGTTGGTGCATACAAATTATATGTACCAAGCTTGTTACATATATAACTTGTTTTGGGAGTGGCGAAGGACTAGCTGAATACGTCTGCAAGTTGATCACTTGACTGCACGAACCTAGCGATGATGTCTATTGAGAGTTTGGTGCTCCCGTGAGATACTGATTTCCTACAATGTGAAGTGCAGCTTCACCATGGCACACAAGTTCCCACTCCTTTAGTATCTCCAAATTTCAACTCTTTCAGTAGTTGCTTGATCCATGAGTTCACATGTTGCCACTGCCATAGCCCAATGCTTCTGCACTAGATCTAGCAACCACATTTTGTTTCTTACTTTCCCAAGACACCATATTTCCCCCAACTAGAATACGATCCAAAAGTAGATCGTCTATCAAGGGTGACCCTTCTGCATCTAATATCCAACAATTTTCTCATGTCCTTGATCTTCTTAAATATTTTTTTTTTGAAACTGGTAATGTTGTATTCCTCTGCATTAAGGTATGCTGGAGACCTCCAAAAAGGTAGTAACAAGCTAAAACAACATACTAATTACAAAATCTTAAAAGATCTACTAATTGTTCAGAATTTTCTATACAATGCTCTTTACACCAAAAGTAGAAAGTTGCTATGCAGCTCTCTTTGATTTTCTGAATGTTGTTGAATCTATCTTCCAAGTTTCTTCCATTCCTCTCCCTCCAGATAGTCCACCATATACAATGTGGGATTATTCTCCACCACTTCTTCTGTGTCTTGCTTCCCCCTCTCCTAATCCAACAACTTAACAAGTCTATTGTGTGCTCTGGCATTGACCATTTTGTCTATGTTAAACTAAGGAACATAGTCCAAAGTTGAGATGTGACTTTACAATGGAGGAATAAATGATTATTTGTCTCTCTAGCGTCACTACATAACATGCATCTGGACACAATTGGCAATCCCTTTTTATGAAGGATCTCATGAGTGAGGCAGGCTTTCCTGATTACTAACCAAGCAAAGCACTTGGCCTTAGTAGGAGCCATACTTTTCCATACATGCTTACAAGCCTATTTTGTTCTCAGGCATCCAAGGATACCTCTTCCTATAAATTCTACCTACAGGGAACTAGCCATCCTTGTCATGTTTCCATCTAAAAGTGTCATCCTCTAAAGTAGTGCCTTTGAAACCATCAATCATCTACAATAGCTCCACAAACCTGCCTACTTCCCAGTCATTAAGATACCTCTTGAATAAGAAGTTCAATCCCTATGGGGACCAGCTATCAGCCAATGTAACCTCAAGGTTAGTTTATATCTTAGACAGATCAGGGAAAACGTGTATTAAAACTTCTTGTCCAATACATAGGTCCTTCCAACATAGTATTTTTTTTCCCAGCACCCAACTCATAACATGAATTCTTTACTAGTCTAGGCCAAGATTCCTTATAGATCTCAATACCGATGTTTCATAGATGGTTGATACTGCATTGGTACACCATTGCTCTATCTGGCCATACTTATTTAGGAATACCTTCTTCCATAGAGCATGGTTATTTCCATTAATTTCCTTGGAGCACATTTTATGTATCGAAGAATGTGAATAACTACATTACAATAACTGTTACAAGGAGAATTCAAGAACTAACTTCCAACACTAACTAGGAAGGTAATATCAGGTCAAGTCACTGAGAGATAATTTAACTTTCCTACTAGCCTTCTATATCTTCCTCGATCGCTAAGGGACTTCCCCTGACCTGGTAGGCTTAAAAATTGAATCCATTGGACAATCAATAGTCCTACAATCTATTATCCCACTCCAATAATATCAAGTGCATACTTCCTTTATGTGGACTGTGAGATACAAGCACCAAAATTAACCAGATTACCAATCTAGGCAATGGAAGCTATTGATGAAGATGCCTGATACTGAAGAAAATCATTGTATTCTACCTCAGAAATAGAGAATGATTGATTACTAGAGCCCACTGATTTAGTGCTAAACATATTGGATCCGAGAGACATGTAACAAATCTATTGGTGTCTAAAAATAAAGTAGATTCTAGAAAACAAATCTAAAGAATAGATCTGGATAACTGCTGAAGGCCAAAAACCATCATACGTGAGGATTCCAATCGTAATGGTGGTATTGCATATACACAATACACCAAGAGAGTGTCAGAATCGCAGAACATTGGAGGTTTTGTTGGAAAAATGCTCAGCAATTTTGTTGTTATTTTATTCTAATTTTATACTAAAGAAAGCTCTGATACAATGTGAGAAGATAAGAGTTTGAGAGAGAACTCAACGTGATTATTCCCACAAGAGAGTGGGTTTAAAATTTAAGTAGCTAAGTATGCATGTCCTAAAAGGAAAGAAAATCAATTCAAATCAATACCTAATAAACATAAACCAACACCAAATTAAAAATACGAATAAATTTAAGAGTAAATCAAGTTACCTACTATGTTACACATATGCTATCTAACAGGATACATATGATATGGTAGATGATCATAATCTATATTAATAAGGTAAATAAGTATTCTATAATAGAATAGGATTAATCATTTCTTACTTAGAATAGGAATTAGAATATGAATTCTAGTAGAGAAAGGTTTCTAATGTAGTGTCGATAAATAGGGTATTGATGTAACAATTTAGATACACAATTCAATAATATTTTCTACTATATTTCTCACATGGTATCAGAGCAATTGTGAGAAAAAAATTAAAAAAAAATATTTTTTTCGGTAACCTAGTTGCTGTCCGGATAATTATTATTTTCCGTCACTGTTTTCATAAAAATGACACCACCACTAGCTGCGAAATTTCCCGGCAAGCAAAGCTCAGTCATCACCATAGGAAACCAGTGCTACACGCGCCGCCACTAGGATTTTTGCGGCGAACTGTTAGACCCACGCCAGCGCGTGTGACTTTTTTCGGCCAATTTATTTTGAAATTTTTTTCTATCTGAGTCGCCTCTTGATTCCGAGGCTGACAGTGTAATTTTTTCTGATTCAGACCAGATTCGATCGCCATAATTAGGGTTCCGACTATTTTTAGGTTATTTTCGGTAATTTTTTTTTTGAGATTTGAATTTTCCGACAATCAGATCTCAATAATCAAGATTTTTTGTTGTTCTCGTGACATATTTAGCATAATGTCTTTTAGATGTGATGTTTTCGGTTCTAAAAATATAGGGATTGGAAATTCTACCCCTATAATCACTTCAGAACTTCTAGTTGGGAAGTTCAAACTAGTTATCTTGGGCTTCATAAGTTGAATTGTGGTGCAAGGGTCAAGGTGTTCACGATCACTTAACGAACAAGACTTATATGGTAGAGATAAAGGCAAAGACTAGTGAGAAAGATGCAAAGGTCAAAGCACATTGGGAGAAAGTAGATACTCAATTATGTAGTCTCCTATGGCGTTCGATTGATTCCAAATTGATGCCTTTGCTTCGCCCATCCAAACGTGTTATACAGTTTGGGGAAAGGCGCCTGCTTTAGACACTAATGACATCTCTCGATTTTATGATGTGATATCTTGATTGACCAACTTAAAAAAAATAAGAATCGGATATATCTACTTACTTGGGACAGGTACAGGCAGTCATGGAGGAATTCGACACGTTGATGCCAGTAACTACGGATGTGAAAAAATAACGAGAACATTGACAAACATTGTTTCTAGTTCTTACTCTTGATGGACTTCCCCCTGATAATGATTCTGCATCATCAGTTTTTAGCTATCCCTACAGTTCCTACAATCGATGAATTATTCTCTTACCTTCTTCATCTTGCGGCACCTCCTAGTCACAAAGTCGTTTCATCACCCACTGTTGACTCTTCTATTCTCGCATCTCAAACCTTTGAAAAGCGTACATATCAATCTACGGAGAATCAGCAAGGGGGAGGACATTTTGGGACACCTCGATCCAAGTGTAGTCATTGTCATAAGTCTGGAAACACTCGTGACATACGTCATATTTTGCATGGTCCACCACCCAGTTATCATCCTGTTGTTCTAAAGGAATATAATGAGTTCCTTCGAAATCGCGCAAGTAAACAGTCATCTCCACCAGTAGCATATGGTGCTCAACCTAATCAACCATCCAATAATGCTCATATTGTTCAGATAGAATAAGATGAGTTCCTTCAGTATCGTGCAAATAAGCAAACATCTCCACAAGTAGTTTCGGTTGCACAACCTGATGTGTCTGTCACGGGTGATTCTTTTGCTTGTGTGTTGCAATCTAGTACTGTTGGAACATGGATTGTGGACTCTGGGGCATCTGATCATATTTCTGGTAATAAATCACTTTTATCCGATATTAGTTCTTCGCAATCTCCTCCAGCTATTACTTTAGCCAAAGGAATCCAAAAAAAAAACAAAAGGGGTTGGAAAAGCCAAACCCATATCTTCTGTCACCCTAGACTTTGTTCTTTGTTTCTGTTTCTCCTTTTAATCTAGCATTTGTTAGTCGTTTGACGAAATCCTTACATTATAACATAACTTTTTTCAATGATTTTTTTCTCATATAGGACCGCAGTACGGGACAGATGATTGAACAGAATATGAATCACAAGGCCTTTACTATCTTACCTCTTTGAATTCCTTAACAGCATGCTTCGTTACAGATTCCTCAGATCTAATTCACAAACGTCTGGGACATCTGAGTCTATCCAAACTGTAAAAGAAGGTGCCTATTTTGTCTAGTTTATCTAAATTAGAATGTGAGTCATGTCAATTTGGATTACACATTCGTGCTACGTTTTCTCGTAGTACTGAGGGTCATTCAGAGTCTAGTTTTTCAATAATTCATTCTGATATTTAGGGTCCTAGTAGAGTCAGTTCCACCTTAGGATTTTTTTATTTTGTTAGTTTCATTCATGATTGCTCAAGATGTTATTTTCAAAAGTTTCTTTGTTGAAATACAAAATCGGTTTGGTGTTTCTATTCGTACTTTCCGTAATGATAATGCCTTAGAATACTTATCATCCCAATTTCAGCAATTTATGTCTCACCATGAAATCATTCACCAAACATCTTGTCCATACACTCTTCACCAAAATGGTGTCGCGTAAAGAAAGAATAGGCATCTCATAGAGATTGCTCGAACTCTCCTCATTGAATCCCATGTACCGCTGCATTTTTGGGGCGATGCAGTCCTTTCAGCTTGTTATTTAATTAACAGAGTGTTGATACGCTCAAACTTACTTATCAACTAAGAAGTAAAGTGGTCATATCAAGTAAAGAACCCAACTAATGAGATTGGGATCGTTCCCACGAGGAAAATAGTTCAGACTTAACTTCAATCTATTATTACTACTATTCAGTCAATTATTTCCTTGGAAAGCAAAGACAATAAAAAGGGTTTTTTTTTTTACTTCTAAATGAATGAAAATAACTAGCTAAAAATTAAATGAGACAACTAACAGCTTCAAATGTTGGAGTTTAATCAATTAATCAAAGTAAGTAGGGTTTACGTGTTCCCCACAGGTTCATAACTTGATCATTCTAACTATAACAATTCTTTCCTAGTATCGTGCATGCAAAGTGATAAGTTATGTATTTCTAAATCCTTGGTCCGGCATCTAGAAAATTTCACTCTGCACCTTGGTCCGGCTACGTGTGTTGCTATACTAACCCATACCTTTACCTCATATTAAGCATCATATTCGATATTTGACTAAGTTATTACCTTGTACCAATCAATACTAGCCTATTAGATAGGATACACTAAATCTATGTTGACAATTCTTTTCCTATTATCTACCTCCTTGGTCTGGCAAGGTGCATTAAGGCAAGTTCTAACGTTGGTTATCCGTTAAAAAGACTTCTAAGCGAAAGAATTATCAATACATGCAAGACACTATTCTAGAATTGTTATTTTAGTTAGGTTTTACCTCATTATTAGCCTATGGTTCCCACAACCCTAGTTATGGACTTTAGTTACCCATAGTCATAATCACAATATTCAAATATGTAATATAAGAATTCATGCACTTACTTCAATGAGAAAGAATAAAATCCAAAAGTTCACTTGATTAATCGACAAAACTCACCAACAATCAATTACTGAAATTAATTGAAGACTAAAGATTCTTCAAAATTGTAATAATAATCACTAAGTCTAATCCACAAAAGAATCTCAAATAACCAAGAGTCTAACAAAGAGACTAAAAATAATCAAGAGTCTAACAAAGAGTCTAAAAATAATCAAGAGTCTAACCCCAAAAATGAGGTTTTTCGAACTATCTATAAAAAAATAAAAACCTTATTAAATAAGGACTCTATTTGCTGGAAATCTGTCAAAACACCGCTGGGTTGACAGACTTCGCAACGGATCGTCGTGGTCATGACGGGCCGTCATGGATTCCGTCGCCCCATACTTGTGCAATTTCTAATGCTATACTCTTTATTACTCTCAACGGCAGGTATGATGGATCTTCACAGGCACAACGGTCCGTCGAGGGTCTCCGTTCCAAAACACTTGAACTCTTGGAATTTGAGTATTGGGACTGCTTGTCTGATCTTCATGACGAACCAGCAGGACAGACCGTCATGGCTACGACGGTCCGTCACGCATTTCATAACCCCACACTTGGTTAGAATTCCCCATCTTCCTTAAGCAGCTGCACTACGATGCCACCTACGGACAGTCATGAGCACGACGAATTGTCACAAGCTGCATAGGTGGTACTTTTCTGCATTTCTTGCTCAAAGACCTCCGCATTCATCTTTTAGACAGATTTCCTGCAAATAAAGAGAAACTAACATTAAAATTAATACAAAAAGGCTTTTGGACACACTAAACTTAAGGAAAAAGCATTAAAAATACCGTGAAACCACGGTATATCAACACCCTCAACTTAAATTCGTTGTTTGTCCTCAAGCGACGCACTATGACTCAATACAAAATCTTTGTAAAATAGTATTCATGTTTTATCTTTAGCAATCATTTGGCTATCAATCCCGATCAGTCTCATCATATTTATGCATGTTATCACTATTAGACTTGAATTATGTGGAATCAGACCATGACACAGACTCACCATACACTAACACCTATCCTCTTCAATTTCTCACCGAGGTGCTAATATTTCCGGTATTGCAACTAGTGTCCTCACTTCAAAACAATATCCTCATTTTTCACACAACGATTTCAGTTTGAGTATGAGGATTACTTTTCAATACTCACTCTCAGAACAGATTCACAACTCATTCATACATATTGCCATAAGCTTTCCCTTATTTTCACTGCTTTAAGTTCGCTACAACTCTTAGGATCACGATAGGACTTTCTTAGCTCGTAGCATAGGCTCAGGGTCAGGTAGGGTATATTTAGGTATACTTTAGTGACTTTTTGCCCTCCTTGACATATCGGCTAAACATACCACTTTTTATCATTTTATTTTGCCCAGTTTCTCATATTCTTTCACCTTGCAATTTTCCCTTCTTTCTTCATTGAGTAAGTGACTCTCTTCTTTTATTGCTTGTATTTCTTGTATTATTTTTTTTACTTTTCTTTCAACTGATTCTTGAGTCACTTTACTTTTGTTTTTTCTCTCTCTTTGTTCTTTCAACCCACTTTCCAGAGCATTCCTCATAATAGCCACCCTTAACTTATGGCTTTGCCATGAGTCAAAGTACACAATACCCAAAGTTGGGTCAGGGCCATAAAAAGGGTTGTTTACTGCATTAGCCACCCTCAACATATGCTTTTGGCATAAGCTGAGGTGCACAAGTCCAAGGAGAGACCAGGGCCAACACATCATTCTCAGAAAAGATCAGTTGGGGTGAAAAATAAAGGTCTAGTTTAAGCTCAAATCATTTGGATCAAAGAAGGATTAATTTCATTTGTTTTTCTTTTATTTAGGCTAAAAATGGGCTATATTGAACAAGGGCCTATGATCCTTTCCTAATTGTCTATTACAGCTTACTTTTAGCAGGACTAACTAGGCAAGTTCTAGCTCAGTACAAATAGTGGACTATTCAAATCTTCCCCACACTCACTTGACATATCATTACTCTACCAGATTATCAGACACCTAGTTCGAATTTTAGACTTAGGTTCATGCAGTGGTGTACCTCTATATCATGCTTAGAGCCACACATTTATCAATTACTATGGCTTTTCATGCATCATTTTCAATATATCAGGATATCATTTTAGCCATCATGCTATAGAATTAAACTATGTACACAAAATATAGACATGCCAGTTCAACAGAAAAAAATAATCAGTCTCTTGGGGAAAATAAACACAGGTAAGAAAACCCCAAAAGAGGATAGTGAATCGGTCTACTCATACTTCACCGTAGCACTCACTTTCCATTTACCCCACCCCCAACAAAAATACATGAAATTGTCCCCAATGCATTAAAAAATTCAAATACAAGAGTAGTAGGTTAAGCAAACCTGGGGCGCAAAGCGCCGACGATTAGCAAGCCGGTGGGTCTGGTTCCCCAGAACCCACTACCTCTGTAATCTGGATAGTCTCAGTAGTGTCCACAGCATCGACAACACTATCAGCAGTGCCTCCCGCTATCTCCACATTTCTTGAGCTAGATTCCCCAGCAACTAACTCTACTGCCCTCATCTGACGCGCCTCCTCATCAGCAAGCGAGGCTCTCCTCATAGCCTCCATCTCATGGCGTTCCTTCTTCCATGCTCGGCCTCATCCTCCTATCGACCCCTACGACTCTTGGCATTCTCTCAGGGAGAGGTGGTGGAATCTCAGAAGTGGCGAATAAGGCCGCCATCACTGTGTCTTCAGCAGGCTCTGCAGAAGGGGCCTCAGACTCAGGCACCCTAGCCTCTAAGATCATATCGATGTCTGCGCGAATACTATCAACCACAGCCTGAAGGGTCGACACATCCACCTAAGGGGCTGGCAAGGCTAGCACCCGTAACTCAAAAGCGTCCAAGCGCTGATGAACCTCAGCGATCTTTCGCTCTATGTTCTAGACCATTCTCCTCTCCAATCACTCTTCTGCCTCAGCAATAGACCTCTATATCCAAGGCTGGATGTGATGCAAAAGTGTAGCCATCTGTGCCTCTAATTTTTGGACCCTAGCATGCGGGACCAAAGCGGGGAAAGGGGTTGAGCAAGAGGAGCTAGTGTCAGTGGAAGCCGCCTGCGTATCCATGCGGGCCTGTGCTACCGTATCAGCCATATTTTCACTAAGTGGAGGCAATTCTGGACGGGGCCCTCTGCATGGAGCCAACTCATTGGCCTCATCCCTGATGAGGCCGATATAAACATTGCCTAGCGGGGTCTTGAGCTGATCAACGTGCCATATACGCATACGTGCGGACCTGCATAGAGAAAATATCATGCACGGGAAAGGGTAAGTATTTATGACCTTACAAGCTCTCTCGTGCATGACCACTTGTAGAAGCCAAGCAAAGTCCACCTCAAACCCGTCTATCATCTCCGCCATCAATAGTGCACGATCCCATGTGACTATATTATCACCGACTGTGGGGAAAGGCAATGGCGGACAATAAACCATAAAAACTTTGTTATGAAGGTCAGGTTAGCCTTCTTGATGGATCCCTTTGGATCGGTCACACAGTCAGCACCCTCTCCATCAATAGACAAACGCCGGGACATCCACCTCTTGGTGGTCTCTCTCAGCAATAACCATGCACAAATTGGCCATCTTTGACAATTTGCCACCGATAATCAAACTCGGTGGTGAGCGAGGTCCGGTTGGCATCAACATCCTCACTGTATAGATACCGGCAGATAGGGAGATATCAACCTGAATGCTACATACTTAGACATGCTCCAGTGGGGCTTGTTTGCCGGGGGCAGCCCGCCTATGAATTTGTGATATAAGAGTAGCCACGTAAGAGGCATAGAACTCTCTAACCAACTCTTCACTATAACGTCCCAATGAACGCGCTATCCATTCCAGTCGGTGTCGGGTGAAGAGATTGTGGATCTCTGGCATAGTCGGGAGACTTCCAGTAAGGACCCCCCGCTCCAATGTAAGTGTCCGTGTCATAAATCCTTTGTCATTCAGAAACTTTGCGTCGGAATGACTTGATACTTCCTGTTGACAAACCACCGGTTGGGATGGTCGGCAATCGGGGTGAGAGCACGAGTCAGTGAACCGGGTTTGGGCTCCAAACTGTTAGCCTCATCAGACGAGGCAAACTATACAGCGGTGACGGGTGCAGGGACCTCAGCTGATCTAGAGACTTCATCCGACCACAAAACTCCTAAGGAGCCAGACATTCCTTCTTCAGTAGTACCTGACCCAGAAGGTGTGCTAGTCAGTGTGCGCTCCTCATCAGACTGGGAGGCAGTGACTACGCCGGACGCCACCTTTTTTGGTGTGGCTCTGGCAACACGTGCAACTTGGGATGGGGTGGAAGTGTCTGGGGGCACGTACTCGGGGTCACACTCATCATCAGAGCCAATGACTAGGCGGGCAGATGGGGCGACAGACTTCGATTACCCGCGTGCGTAGACTCGATCTTATTTTGGTGCCATAATAGGTAGTACCTGTAAAGAATCATTATTAGTACTAGAAGGAGAAAAGAAGACAAGAAAAGCAGCACAAAATAAATAGAAGAGTTAAGATGTAATGACATTTCTATAATAATAGTTAAACACGACAGACCAGGGGAAGACTCGTTGTGAGTTCGACGGACCGTCATGGGGTCCGTCGTGTCTTACTTAAACTATGTTTATGTGGAGAATCCTGAAGCGAATTCTCTGACAAGTATGACGGTATATGCAGGACGGACCATTGTGATTATGACGGTTTGTCGTCGATGTCTGTCGTGGGACACTTTAGAAAAAAATAGGGACCCTTAGGAGAGGGGTGTTTGACCATCATGACGGTTACGCAGGACGGACCATCGAGGGTATGACAAATCGTCGTAAGTGTCCATCAGAGGATACTTGAAAAAAGTATGGAGACCCTTAGGAGAGGGGTCTCTCACTGTTATAACGGTTATGCAGGACTAACCGTCGAGGGTATGATAGTGCGTCGTAGATGTCCGTTGGAGGTTACTTAGGAAAAGTGAGAGACCCTTAGGAATAGGGTCACTGACCGTCATGACGGTATGTGTAGGACGAACCATCGTAGGATGATGGTCCGTCGCATATGTCCATTGGAGGACACTTCAGAAAAAGTGAGAGACCTTTAGGAACAAGGTCTCTAACAACCAGAATGGTTGTGCAGGACGGACCGTCATGGGAATGATGGTCCGTCGCATGTGACCGTTGGAGGACACTTATAAAAAGTGAGAGACCCTTAGGAACAGGGTCTCTAACAACCAGAACAGTTGTGCAGGACGGACCGTCGTAGGAACGACAGTCTGTCGCATGTTTCCATTAATGGACTCTTGGAGAAAATTGGACAGCGGAGTGTTAGGGATGTTGGAACGGATCCCATGATGCTCCGTCGTGTGTACGACGGTCCATCATTCGGGTCTCGTTCTGTCATTCAGTGATGGAGCTGGGGATGCCCCATTCATCCCCTATGACCCAAATGGAATTGTTAGTGTTTTAACATACATTTGTCTAACAAGAATACCTAGTAAACTAGCAATGCTAAAGCACCTATTTCTAGAGTTTTAACACGACAATTTTGAAGATTCTCAACCTAGGTCAGATAGAATATGTATTAAAGAATGAACCCATCAATAAGAAATAGGCTAATGCTAATTGATAAACAAAAATTTAATGTAAATGGGTAGGAATCAGAGACACATACCTGAGAATTTGAGAAAAACAAGCGAGGAAGGTACTTGGAAAAATGATCGGTTGTAAGAGATGGGGGTTATGAACTTGGAAGTTGAAAAGGGAGGGAAATGGGAGGATGAGGGAAGTAAATGGGTGAAATGAAGGGGGTGGGGTTTTTAAATGTTAAGAATTTTAAAAACCCCAACTGGGTCGGGTCGGGTACGCTTCATTAATGATGCAACAAGTCCCTGACGATGATCCGTCGCTGTTGTGAAGGTCTGTCATTGGTTTCGTCGCATGTGCCCTAGTTTTAAAAATAACAGAAAGACGTACCTAGCACGACGGATTCATGCGACGGTCCGTCGCGTGCGTGACGGTCTGTCGATGTGTCCATCAGTGACTGTTGTAGAGTGATTTTCTGCAGAATTTCCTGGTGATGTGCCTGCTAATTTTAAACCCATTAGTAGAAAATGCTACTATTACTAAAAAGAAAAAACTATAAGTATTGAGTTGCCTCCCAACAAGCGCTTGATTTAACGTCGCGGCACGACTGAGGACACTTGATTACTCAGCCTTCATCAAGATGGTATGCCTTTATCACTTCATTCACCGATGCAGTATGTCCAAATAGAGTTTTATTCGTTCGCCATTCACCTAAAACTGCACTCCCTCCTTGGTTTCTAACTCAACTGCTCCATGAGGGAATACTTGGGTAATCAAGTAAGGGCCAATACGTTTGGACTTGAGCTTGCCCGGAAGTCAACACAACCTTGAACTGTCTAAAAGCACAAAATCCCCAACCATAAACTCTCATTTTTCACTTTTTAGGTCATTATCCTTCTTCATCTTTTCTTTGTAGGATATAGCAGATACCGATTGGAGCTCACCACTCTGCCTCATGGACCTACAGATGTTGAAGGTCGCTTCTTCATTGTTCAACAAAAATTTCATCTGCCCCTTTTTCAAATAAACTAGGGCTCTACCCGTAGCAAGGAATGGACTCCCAAGAATAATAGGCACTTCAAATCGACTTCACAATCAAGAATAACAATATCTGCCGGAAATATGAACAACTCCACTTTTACTAGCACATCGTGAAGTATCCCTATAGGCCTTTTCACTGTTCGATCAGCCATCAGTAGCCGCATTGCAGTGGGCTTTGGGTCACCCAAACCCAACTTCTTGTAAATCGAGAGGGGCATGAGATTTATGCTTGCCCCCAGATCACATAATGCTTTCGCAAAATGTAATGACCCGACTTTACAAGGAATAGTGAACGCACCCGGATCTTCTTTCTTTTGTTGAGAGATCTTGTAGCAATAGCACTACAATGCTGCATTCTATCATCATCCTCAAAGGTGACCGATCTTTTCTTTGTAACCAGATCTTTCATAAACTTGGCATAACCGGACATTTGTTCTAGAGCTTCTACCAAATGGACATTGATAGAAAGTTGCTTCAACATTGTTATCAAATGCCGATATTTACCATCCTCGGTCTTTTTCACTTATCTCTGAGGAAGGGGGTGGTGGTCTAGGCATGGGAATTACCTTTATAGGGACTTATGCATCTTTTCCAGTGCTATCTTCTACTTTATCACTACCCTCTACCACCTTATCGTTATCCTTTCTCACCTTTTCCTCATTAGACGACATAAGTGGGGCAATGGTTTGCTTACCACCCCAAGTAGTGATTGACATACAGTGTGCATCATTTTTTGGATTTTAGACAGTGTTGCTAGGAAGAGTGCCCAGTTTCCATGTGTTCATAGTCACAGATAATTGGACCATTTGCAACTCGATCTACTTAATCGATATTGCATGTGTATCAACTTTCTGCCCAATACCCGCTAAATCACTCCTTAACTCTTTAATGTGCTCATCATTAGCATCAAGCCTCCTCATCATTTTGTGCAACATATCCTCAACTCGCGCCATACTATCTCCACCATCCCTAGGAGTAACTTCACGATTTTGAGGAGGGACATAGGGCCCATTCCTATCATTTCTGTTACCATAGTTACCCCTGTTGAAGTTGTTGTCACAGTTGTAGTTTCCATCTCAGACATAATGACCCTCCCGGTTATAGTTACCATAGATCCAACCTTAGTTCCCTTGACCTTGACACCAATTCTCCTAATTAGAGCCTTGGGCACTCGGTCGGAAACCCCTCGTCTGCTCATTTACTGCATAGGAATCCTCCGCATAATAGCATTCATCATTTGGTGGTGGTGGTTTAGACAAGTAGTTAACTACATTGATCTTTTCTGCACCCCCAGTGATATGTTTTAATACCATCCCAAACTCAATTCTCATTTGAGACATTTCTTCGCAAATCTCATCAGTGGCCGGGTTGTGAGTGGATTGCACATCGAAGGTATTTCTCCTTGTATCTGACTTCCTAGTTTTCCAAGCTTTATTGTTTTGCAAGATTTTCTCCAACTTTTCAGCAATCTCAGCATAAGGACACTCCCCATAAGAACCACCCGCTATCGTATCCAACACCGCTTTATTATTATCATCCTGTCCTCGTTAGAAGTATTCCTTTAGTGAGTCATCATCTATGTGGTGATTGGGGACGCTTCTCAAAAACGAGGTGAATCTATCCCAAGAACTACTAACTAACTCTCCTGGTAATGCCACAAAGTTGTTCACTTTGTCTTTGTGGTTTAGTTTCTTGGACACCGGGTAGTAGCGTGCTAAGAAAACGTCCCTTAGTTGGTTCCAAGTGAAAATTAAGTTGTAAGAGAGCTCAGTGAACCAAATAACAGCCTCTCCCGTCAGTGAGAGAGGAACACTCTTAGCCATATTACATCCAAGTCCAAGTCAGGCCTCCCTACACAGCTTTTACACACTACCTTACCTTAGCTATATGTGCATGTGGATCCTCAGAAGGTAGCCTGAAAACAAACCTTTGGCAGTGAGCATTTGCATCAGGCTATAGCTACTACAAAGGTGTGGCCTGGTGGTAGAGGAGGAAAGACATGTGGCCCATCGGAGTCTGCTATATTGTCATAGCCTCTGTAGTATTCTTGGGGCCGTGGAGCGGGATTGTGTCCCCTCTGTTGGTTTTCACCCGGAGCATCGGGTAACAACTTACCATGAACATCAACTAGAGCTGGAATGTTCTGGTTTGGATCATCATCATTAATTCCCAACTTTCAATTCATGTTGCGTAGTGTACGCTCTAATTCGTGATCGTAGAAAAACAAGGGTTCTCTTCCTCTCCGTGTATTTGGCATACAAGGAAGATGGTTCTGCAAGAATCAAAAACAATAAAACAAAGTAAAATCAAAAAAATATTGACTAAACTATAGTAATAAGTTTAAGTTAATATAAAAGCTACTTTCCCCGGCAGCGGCGCCAAAATTTTATACGCTCAAACTAACTTCTCAAATAAGAGGTAAAGCGGTCGTATCAAATAAAGAACCCAACTAATGAGGTTGGGATCGTTCCCACGAGGAAAATAGTTCAGACTTAACTTTGATCTATTATTACTACTATTTCGTCAATTATTTCTTTGGAAAGCACTGACAATAAAAATGGTTTTTTTTACTTCTAAATGAATGAAAATAACTAGCTAAATTAAAGGAGACAACTAACAACTTCAAATGTTGGAGTTTAATTAATTCATCATAGTAACTAGGGTTTACGTGTTCTCCACAGGTTCATAACTTGATAATTCTAACTATAACAATTCTTTTTTAGTATCTTGCATGCAAAGTGATAAGTTATGTATTTCTAAATTCTTGGTCCGGCATCTAGAAAATTTCACTCCGCACCTTGGTCCGGCTACGTGTGTGGCTATACTAACCCTTACCTTTACCTCATATTAAGCATCGTATTCGATATTTGACTAAGTTATTACCTCGTACCAATCAATACTAGTCTATTAGATAGTATACACTAAATCTACGTTGACAATTCTTTTTCTATTATCTACCTCCTTGGTCCGGCAAGTAGCATTAAGGCGAGTTTTAACGTTGGTCATCCGTTAAAAAGACTTCTAAGCGAAAGAATTATCAATACATGCAAGACACTATTCTAGAATTATTATTTTAGTTAGGTTTTACCTCATTATTCGCCTATGGTTCCCAAAACCCTAGTTATGGAGTTTAGTTACCTATAGTCATAAACACAATATTCAAATATGAAATATAAGAATTCATGCACTTACTTCAATGAGAAAGAATAAAATCCAAAAGTTCACTAGATTAATCGATAAAAATCACCAACAATCAATTACTGCATTTAATTGAAGAATAAAGATTCTCCAAAAGTTTAATAATAATCACCAAGTCTAACCTACAAAAGAAGCTCAAATAACCAAGAGTCTAAAAATAATCAAGAGTATAACAAAGAGTCTAAAAATAATCAAGAGTCTAACCCCAAAAATGAGGTTTTTAGAACTAATTATAAAAAATAAAAGCCTAATTAAATAAGGAATCTATTTTCTGGAAATCTGTCAAAACGCGGTTGGGTCAACAGACTTCGCGACATATCGTCGTGGTCACGATGGGCCATCATGGATTTTGTCGTCCCATACTTATGCAATTTCTTCTGTTGCTCTCTTTATTACCCTCGGCGGTAGGTATGAAGGATCGTCACAGGCACAACGGTCCGTCGAGGATCTCCGTTCCAAAACACTTGAACTCTTGGAATTTGAGTATTGGGACTACTTCTCTGATATTCATGACAAACCAGCAGGACGGACCGTCATGGCTATGATGGTTCATCACGCACTCTGTGACCCTAGACTTGGTCAGAATTCCCAATGTTCCTTCAGCAGTTGCACTACGATGCCACCTACAGACTTTCACGGACACGACGAACCATCACAGGCTCCGTAGGTGGTACTTTTCTGCATTTCTTGCTCAAAAACCTCTGCATTCATCTTTTAGACCAATTTCCTGCAAATAAAGAGAAACTTACATAAAAATTAATACAAAAAGGCTTTTGGACACACTAAACTTAATGAAAAAACATTAAAAATACTGTGAAACCACGGTATATCAAGTGCCGTCTTCGTTTATTCAGAACCTAGTTCGACATTCCATACTGTTTTCTCAGTCACATCTCTATCCTATTCTCCCTCGTATCTTTGGGAGCACATGCTTTGTTCATAATTTAACCCCAAGGAAAGATAAATTAGCTCATCATGCCCTTAAATGTGTCTTTCTTCGTTACTCTAGAGTTTAAAAAGGGTATTGTTGTTATTCACATGATCTTCATCGATACGTTATGTCCGCTGATGTTACATTTTTTGAGTTTCAGTCTTACCATACATCTTCTGATCATATATCCAGTTGCAGTGCCACCACTACTAACTTATCATTGCCGTCCACATCCAGCGCTAGTACTTACTTGAGATTATAACTAATCCTTAATCAGAAATAGATACACAAGAGGATGTTTACCCAGTAAGGTTTTGATATATATATATATATATATATATATATATATATATATATATATATATATATATATATGCCTCTCTCTGTCATCCAATGCATATCTTAGTTGCGTGAATTAGGCGTTTGGACAATACTTGGTTGAAGTTAAAAAACAAAAGAGCATTTGCAGTTGAATGTGGAAATGAATTTTTTCCTTGAACACTTTATAGCCTTCCTCTCATTAGATGTAGTGCACTTACACCCATGAAAAAGACTCTATTTAGTGCGGCTTTTCAGACATCCTAGGACACTTAAACGTAGTGCTCTGATACCAAGTTTGTCACTCTCCGAGCTACCCCTGAGATGCGGACACGGGACCTAGGACCACAAGTGATCCCAAGCTAACCCTGCTGGTATGATCATGAGCATACTAAAGATAATAAATTGATGCGGAAGCTAAATCATAATCAATATGAAAGTATGGGGAATGTAGTGCTCTGATACCAAGTTTGTCACTCCCTGAGCCACCCCTGAGATGCCAACACGGGACCTAGGACCACAAGTGAAACCAAGCTAACCCTGCTGGCATGATCGTGAGCATAATAAATATAATCAATTGATACAGAAGCTAAATCATAATCAATATGAAAATATGGGGAATATCCATATGCTAAAACTAAGATATATGAAAAACTGATAAGTTTAATACAAAGAACTTATTAACTCATTGCTAAGATGAAACTAACTATGTCTGAGAATAGCCTCTAACTGACTAGAAATACTGGGACAATCCACAACTAAGTCTAGCAAAAATTGAAACAAAATGACTAAAAGACTGAAATAAACTCATGGCTCTTGTCCTCGGAGAATGAGAACTCACCACTGATTGCTGAACTGGAGATCGCGAATCGATCTAAGTGTGATCTGAATGCTGAGAAGATGTAGCGCACGTATGCGTCAGTACTTGAAAGGTACTGAGCATGTACAATAGAGTAAAGCTGAAATAAAACATAACTGAATAAACATAAAAGCAAGTATAGTAATCTGAACATGATATACTGAATTGTGAGCCGACTGGATGCAATGACCAAATTTATAATATTTTGAGATGAATACTAATTGAACTGTAAATATGGTCAATGCAATAGAGTCTGACTGAATTGTGGTAGTTACTAATAACCGATAATAAAATTACATTACCTAAAGGTGGAGTTTGATGTAAACGCCCCATCGTGAGGACCCAATATATCTTGCTAGAGGTATAAAGGCATGCTGGCGTAATCACTAAACTGATGGCTACAGAGGGGACTTACAACCTACTTGGTTAGTAGTTCTTGGCCTATTTGAGTATGCTGAGCCCTAGTCAAACTTTGTATTATGCTACTCCCATGAATTAAGTGATTAATACATTACGACTGAATTTCTATAAATACTGAATATTTCATGAACTTGCAAACTGAGAAAGCAACTATTGATCTGATAATGATGCATTAATAAGTTAGGCATATATATCTAAAGTAACTAAAATATCTAACCTAGCATGTGTAATCCAAGAACTAAATAAATACATAGCTTGGGTTCTGAATTCATGTGATAAACTGAATAATAAATTTACAATCTAATATGGACATACATCTAACTAATTAGTGATGATTTACTCTAATTCTAGAAACCCTAGGTTTAATCATGATAAGAGAATCAAGAACAAACTGAAAACTAGGAATCTAATGGGTGAAAGTAACCCACTAGTGAAATCTCACATACCTAGTGATGAAATCTACGGAAAAATATTTAGATTTTGAGGCTGGAGCTGATGAAACCTTATTGGGTTCTTGAACTAGGGTTCTTGACCTTTTTCTCCTTTGTTGCTTCTAATATTCTAAGTTTTAATTTATGATTTTGACTTAAGTAAGTTCTTGTTATGTTTCTAGGCTTAAACTGACTAAAATATGATGATTTAACGATGTATCTCAGGGGTTAAACAAACTAACGGGCCATCGTTCAATTGACTGTTCGTCGTTTGGGTCTGCTCGACATGTCTTCACTAAAACAGACATAAATTTTTATTCAGAGGTTGGATTTTAGCAAACTCGATTGTTATGAAAAGATAATTCAATTATCTATCATCTCATAGGTCATAAGACATCTAATTCATTTTTCCAAAAAATCATGACAATTTGAAGTTGACCCAACATCATTTCTCCCCTAACCGACTACAAACTTTCACCTACGGTCACACCTACGGACGTAGATCGAACTACGGTCTGTGATGGTCATACGTAGTTCATGTTAGAGGCTGGGTAACTTGAGCCTCAATCTATGGACACAGACCATGGAACGTAGTCTGACTTATGGACCTTAGGTCTGTCTGTGGCTAAACACTTAGTCGATTTTTTTGGACTGAGTTTTGGGAGAGTTTCAGTGACAAATGATGGATGCGTAGTACGGGCCATAGATCAGACTACGGTCCGTCGATAGTGACCTTTGATTGCACCTGCAGATTTTTGAAAAGCTGTTTTTGTTTGTTTTGGATACGGGGTGTTACAATCCCGCTCGCCACTCTCATTTCCCTCTCTAACTTTATACAAACACAAATTTATATGTTGTGTTTGTGTTTGTATAGAGTGAGAGAAAATTGTATATACCAATACAAATGCATATATATTCGTCCTATACACTTATGATTATACCTTGCCCAATTTTCTTTTATCTTTGTCTCTTTCTCGCTTATACAAACACAAATTATACAATTGATTCTTTTGTATATGTATACCGAAACATATTATGCAATTGTTTCTTTTGTATATATGTATAACGAAATAGTCATATAAAACATTTCTATGGAGAGCAATGATGCAAACTATATCATTTTTGTATTTGCTATATATGGAAGTTGCTCTTTTTTTAATTGTAGCATAAATTACCTCCTAAACTTGCCCCGAAAAAGTCAGTGGCACGCTTAAACTATTGTGATGACTTATTACACACCTTTACTATTTAAAAATAAATTTAATATCACCCTGAGACGTGTAAAACCACTCTCACATCGTGTAGTGTACTACACTGGTTGCCACTTAAGTGCCACGTAAAATTTTATAATTTCTTATATTCTTTTTTTTCCTTTTCTTTATTAATTAACTTTCTTTTTGTTAACTCTATTTTACACTAATTAATAATAAAATTCTCTAATAGTTATATCTTATTTATCACTAAATCTCACCCCACTTTATCCCTAATCTCATCGGAGAAATCATTTATTTGAGTTTATATAAGAATTTTCTTTGTCTTTTCCGGAGCAGAACAACCAACCCATCACCACCATACGTCCACCTCCACAATGCCATTTGTTCTTCTTTTCGACGAACTATAGACCACCAAACAACCACCACAAAACAACCACTCAATATCCAAATCAATCACCAAAAAACACCACACCAGACCCCCTTACCTTATCCCTTTCTGATTTTATTCTTTTGATTTGTTTTACAGTGTGTTAGCAAGCTCAAAGCTTCAACCATGACTCCCATGAAGTTCCAAAGAGCTCCACACTTTCAGATCTGAATAACCAACAAATAATATGAACAACCAGCAACACCACTACTACACTCACGTCATTGTGAATCTTTGAGGTTGTGATGAAAATTAAAGAATGAAGAAGAAGAGGGTAATGGGTGGGGATGAAAGGTTTTTATTTTTAATTCTTTTTCTAAAGGGTAATGGGAGGGGAAGGAAGATTTTGATTTTTTAATTCTTTTTTTACTTTAATTTTTTTGACGCGCCAATTATTTTATTTGTTTTTTATTCTTTTGCCACGTCAGTTTTAGGGAGTAAATAAATGGAGTTTTAAATAGTAAAGGTGTGTAATAAGTCGTCAGAATAGTTTAAAAGTGTAACTGACTTTTTGGGACAAGTTCAAGGGGGAATCTATGCCTTTTACCTATTTTATTTTTTAGTTTTGATATTTTTCCAAAATAATTGTCTTCACTTACCTTTAAATGTGTGTAGTCACGCCCTTTTATATGATTCAACTAAAAAAAACATCACATAAGCCTGGTCAATAATTAAAGGGGTTTATAATAGTGTGGTTTAATAACTTTAAGTGTTCAATTAGCAAAGTAGTGAGTAGAACGGTCCAAATGACAGATGGAGTCAAGTATAAGAGTCTCCCAGGTCATTCTGCCAAAATTATGAAGAATTTAACAATATCTTTGTACATAAATAAACTTTGGGCCTAGTTTAATCTTAAAAACAAATTACGGGGATCATCCAAGACAAAACAAGGAGACAAACATCTCATTTCATCCTCAATGTGGAACACTCGACATTCACCGGACATTTGGAGAGTAGACAATACAACACGGGTCAAGAATTGAGTTGGATATTCCTCTAATCTCATGTAAGTAGATGAACTTTGGATCTATCTCAAGCCCGAAAATGGGAATTGTCCAAAATCATATATCAGAAAAATATCCCTTCTTGAAAAGTCAATCAAAATATAAACTCAGAAAGACAGTGCAACCTTCCTCCCTCCAACTTCACAATGGCCAATAATCAATCTTCCTCTTCAAGGTCACCGAGTCAAAAGTGTAGAGAGGAAAAACCAATACCGGAAAAACCTAATGTCACTTTTCTGTAGAAAATTCAACAATCAAGTAATATAGGAAGCTAAAGTCGATCAATGAAATTGGGAGACTCCGTAGAGAGGACTATGCAGTTCTGAGTGAGCAATATCTTCTCAATCAGTCACGGAAAGCCCCAATCTTAGAAACTATTTCCACAAATGTGCAAGAGACCCGATAGGCAATTCCAATACATGTTTAGAGAAAAACAAATCAAAGAATAGACTGGAACTAGAAGTTTCTAATCTCTTCGAAGTTCAAGATTCTTATCATTCATCAAAAAAATTATATCGCATGGTACAGAACTTCACAGAAGTAATACACCAAATTCTTCAAAGTCCTAATATAACACCAAGAAG
Organism: Solanum lycopersicum; assembly: GCF_036512215.1. NCBI lineage: Eukaryota > Viridiplantae > Streptophyta > Magnoliopsida > Solanales > Solanaceae > Solanum > Solanum lycopersicum. The sequence goes on from NC_090802.1 coordinate 36,107,888, forward strand.
TCTACCATTTTCTAGTGTTTTAATGTAAAATGAGCCGAAGCTAACGATATTTACAGTTCAGTCACCAGTAGTCACCACAGGAGCATTTCCCATCCTCAAAGCGATGAAATCGATTGTTGTCCCTTACTATAATTACTCTTTTGGTGCACTTTGAAATAATCTTTATTGCATTGTGACAGTCGCCACATACACGCAAGTTTTTCATAATTCTAATAGGCCTTTCTGGTGGAAAGGTGATAAGGGCGAAAGCAATGGCTAGTCTTTCGCTATGATACCTGATAGTCTCACTCTTTTCCTGGCCAGCAACCTGTTGCAACACATAATTTGTGTCTGCAACATACCCAGCTTGCTCCATGTGTTCACCTAATTCATCCAACTTTTCATATATCTCCTTCGACTTTGAGTGAGACCGATCTCCAGCAGCAAATGTGTGTACTTTATTTCCCTCCTCAACCCAACTCAAACCAGTTTCCTTTTTCACACCTCTGTCTCTGAGCATCTTCCTAGCTTTAGCAGCCTCTTCATATCTACCAGCAGCAGCATATGCGTTGGACAGCAGCACATGTAAGCCTGAGCTTACAGGACCTAACTCAAGGACCCTGTCGGCCACATAAGCTGCCAATTCAGTGTTCTTGTGGATTCTACAGCCAGTCAACAAAGCTCCCCAAACAGATTCTGTTGGTTCCATTGGCATCTTCTCAATGACTTGAACTGCCTCTTGTAATTTTCCAGCTCGGCCGAGACAGTCCACAAGAGAAGCATAATGTTGGTCCCCTGGCTCAACTCCATGTTTCTTCATTAAATCAAAGTAAAATTTCCCTTCTGGGACCAGCCCAGCATGGCTACAAGCATATAGCACACATAAAAAAGTAATAAAATTTGGCTTCATTACAATACCCTCCATTTCTTTAAACAAGCCAAATACTTTTTCCGTGTGCCCGTGCTGAGCACAAGCAATCAACATCGCATTCCACATCCCTAAATTCCTAACTGGAACCTCATTAAAAACACGATAAGCACCTTCAACAAGACCACACTTGGAGTACAATGATATCAAGGCACTCCCAATAAAGCTCGACGAATCATAGCTAGTTTTCAAGCACAAACCGTGTATTTGCTTCCCTAATTCAAGCAAGGTAGAATTCGCACACACCCTAATGACACTCGAAAAGGTAAAGTCATTGACATCCAAACCTTCACCCAAAGCAAGCTTGAAAAGCCTCAAAGCTTCCTCATCCTCAGCGATTTGAGCATACCCATATATCATTCCACTCCAAGAAACCACATTTCTTTCGGGCATTTGATCGAACACTTTGCGAGCAATCTCAATGTTCCTGCATTTAGCATACATATCGACTAGAGAACTCCCTACAAACACATCGGAATCAAATCCAATCTTGAAAGCAAAGCAATGAATGGATTGGCCAATACGATAATCACAAAGAATCCCACAGGCTTTGGTTGCACAAGGGAAAATATGATCATCTGGGGTTACCCCATTATGCAACATTTGGCGAAAAAATTGTAAAGCAAGAATTGGTTGTTCATTTTGGGAAAGTGAAGAGATTACTGAACTCCAAGTAGTAGAAGACTTGGAAAGGGTTTCATCAAAAACTAGTGTGGAATCAATTGGGCGTTGAAGTTTTGAGTAGAAGTTGATTAAGTGATGTGAAACAAGTGGGATTATTTGAATACCTGATTTGATAATGTGAGCATGTAAAGCTAACCCTTTTGGTAAGGACCTTGATTGGGTTAGGGACAACAGATTGTTGCATATGGCTCTGTAATTGAGATTGAAACTTTGGGAGAAAGTTGTTTCTTGAAGGGGCTCTTGCACAAGTGGGTAGTTCATCACACAATGTAACAACCAAATGGATTTGCCCTCTTCTAAGTTGTTACTATACGAAGACACAACTTGTAACTTGAAAGTTTTGAGTTATGACTATTATACCAAGAATATGTTTGAACTATGTGGTTTGTTCATGGAATAACATGAGGTGTTATGTTTTGAACAAAAATAAATAAAAATTTTGTTCAATTCACTAACATCCATATGCACGTAAAAAAAAAAAAAAGAGGATAGTGATTTTTTAGGCTTAAGTTATTTATGATTCCTTAAAATATTTCGCATATTTTGTTTAAATACTTCCACTGACATTGCTTCCTATTAGACACTATAATTTTAAAAAATAAATATTTATAAAACATTTTTTCTAATACTTAGTCAAAAAAAAAAAGTGTGTGTAATACACATGCACATGATATGGCAAACTACCAAATCAAATAACGCCACGTGACATTTAAATTTAAAATAATTATAAATTTTAGTTTTGAATAAAGACTTTAACTAAAGTAAACGAAAAACTATACATCCCTCACCTACCCTGCATGGCCGCATTCCCACCCCAAACATCTTCTTTTCTTCTTTTCCTAACACTGACTATTGTCCATCATATTATTTATCAAAGCTTTAGAAGTGTTAGGGAAACATCCCTAATCGTGACTATTGACCATTGTTCTTTCTTATTTTTATTAATTTGATAGTATTTTTTTAAAAGACCTATTCTTCCTTTGTTGATTTTGATTTTGATTTTTTTTGTTTCTTAATTTGTGGGGAAGTAGGGGTGTGGGTCGGGGTGGTATGTGTGGGCGAGGTGAAGAAGATGTGGATGTTGTGCTCCATTATTTTTCAACAAAGAAGACGTTGATAATAATCTCCATTTTTCAGTAAAATAAATTTGAACGATTATCTTAATTATTTTGGACAAAAAGGATGACGAAAGTAGTACTACAAAGTTAATAATACAATGATAAAAAGATTTTTTTTTAAAAAAAAGATAAAAGAAAATGAAAGAAATTGTTTTTAAAAATTTGCTGTGTTGTAAAAATATAGTTACAGATTTGTAGAAGATGGTGTGGTACTGAAAGAGAGGAAAGACAAAAACGTTGTTAAATGTTGTTATTTTTTTTATAAAAAAAAGAGAAAAAAATTGAAAAGTAAAAGAGAAAATAATAAAATATTTGATCTCACGCTCTCACCAAAGTGTGATTACACTTTTTGTGCCACATCAACATAAAGTTTCTAAGTGGTCCAAATTCGGGATGGTAGAGGTGTCCAATAGGTACAAGTCCTAGTTGAGGTGTCTAAGTGAATTATGCGGCAACTTTAAGGGGCAAATGATGAATTTAAACTATTTTATAGGCTTAAGTCATCGACAACTCTTAGAGTTGTTCACATATTTCACTTAGACACCTCAACTAGGGTCAATACATATTGAACACTTTTGTCTATAAAAATGTTGTTCTATTAGACATTTTTTTTGATAATAATTAAAAATTGTTAAATGTGTGTGATACCTTCTCGATGACATGTCAAACTAATTAATGAAAAGATAACGTGACAAGTTGGCCCCAAAAATTATGGAAGAATGATTTTTATATAAAAAAATTAATTCAAATACATTTTCAATCTTTTTTATACACATATAAACATTGAATATTATAACACATTTTACCCGACCATTTTTCTTCTTCTTCTTCTTCTTCTTCTTCTTCTTCTTCTTCTTCTTCTTCTTCTTCTTCTTCTTCTTCTTCTTCTTCTTCTTCTTCCTCTTAAACTATATATTCTCAAACTACTTGTAGATTCAATTAATTTTAAAATAACAATAATTTTTCATACCTAATAATACATGAGAGAAAGATATAAAGTGAGACTCATACAATAGTGATGAAGAATTTGAATTTGTTAACGTATAATTATTTCAAAATCGGGTGCAAAAGAGAAATCAAGAGAATAAAAATTAATTTTATGGAATTCTTTGATTTTATTTTTATAAGTTAAAATGAATTTATATTTTAATTTGAATGGTGTTTGGAGGTGGCTGAATATGGAGTTAGCGGCTAAATTTTTATATTTCAAGGTCCAAAAATTATTTTTTAGCAGATCTATAGTTGATTTTCATTACTCCAATGACCCAAAAATCTTTTTTCTTCTTTCTTTTGTAGATCCAACTATTTGATTTTTAAAAAATAGGCACGATATGCAATTGATTTTAAAAATGAATGAAAAAGACGACTGAAATTAGGGGGGAGGGGAATAGGGTGGGTGCTTTTTTTTTTTGGATTGATTTTTTTAATTATTTACAATTCCAAGTGTAAGTTTTTTAGAAAATAAATAAATTTAAATATGACTTAAGATGTCTTCACGCGCCAAAAGAAGGTGAAAAACACTTTTTCTATCATATCAACATTTTGTATTTAATAAGTACACTTTTTGAATAATTTAGGTGTTCGATAGGTACTGATTCTAGTTCATGTGTCTAAATGAAATATGCGACCAACTTTAAAGGGTTATCAATGACTTAAACCGATTTTTTAATTTAAAGTTGGCCAAACTTTAGGCCCTTTATCAAAAGGAAAACTTTTAAAAACAACAAAACATTAGTGTTGAGTAATGAGAAAACATGAAGTTTGTAGTTTTGATAGATGACAAAGAGTTGTAGTTTTGATGATGAACAAATAGTCTTGATGTGTAATAAATCATTGGTTATCATCATCAAAAGGGGGGTAAATGTTGGGAAGTAGGAGAACAAATAAAGTAGTTTTGATGATTGATAAAGTGAAGGCATGGTGTCGTATGTGTACAATTATGAGAGATTGCGGCAAAGAAGAAAAAGTATTGAGGCAAAGAGGAAAGAGTGCAGAATTGTAAAGAAATAAAAAAGTAGCAATCAAATCAAATAAGGAAAGAAATAATAAAGTAGCAATCCAATCCAAAGAAGGAAAGAAATAAAGAAATTACAATTCAAGTCAAATAAGGAAAGAAGTAACTATAGACAAGTTCAAGAAGGAAAAGGATTTGCAATTCCTTTCCTTGTAAAGTTGAAGGCAAATTTAATCTATAAAAGGATCAAGAAGTTGAAGGAAAAAAAGTGTCTTTGCAATTACAAAAATCGAGAGAATTTTTCCAGCAAAGCCAGAACGATAGGTATTGCATATTCACAAAATATATCATCTTGAGAGCAGTATTTTCTGGAGAAAAAACGCAGGCCTTTATTACAGAAACTCAAGGACCAGGTTCACCTTCATCACAACAACATAAGGGCCAGGTTCACGAAACCTGTTCTACTCGGAACTATTGGATATTGAAGTTTGATCAATTAAAGTCTAGGGTTATTAGTCTTTATTGATTTGTTCTAGGTTTATTATTGAGTTGTAATAATTCCTAGATTTGTAACAAGAAGTGGGTTTGACTTCTTGGGAGTTGAGTCTTGAGAGAATTGTAACAAGAAGTGGGTTTGACTTCTTAGGACAGAGGTTGTGAGAATTGTAAATAAGAAGTGGGTTTGACTTCTTGGGTGGTTAGAGTTAACAAGAGTTGAGAGCTTTTGTAAACAAGAAGCGAGTTTGACTTCTTGTTGAGTGGAGATTTTTTTATTATAGTTAATCGAAAAGGGTAGAAGTTTAGAGTTAGATTCATTGATTAACTGAGTTGTAAATCTTGAATTAATAGAAAACTTCAGTGTGGTTTTCCTTTCCTTGAGTTAGGAAGGTTTCCACGATAAATCTTTGTTTTATTCTGTTACGACAAAATTACAAGAACCTAGTTGTTGTTCTAGGGGTAAGGTTTCTTCAATTAGGACTTATGGACTTTATACCTATATTTTGCTTAATATCAAAATGTTTGGGTAGAAGGGAGGAGAGAGGCGAGCGTGTATTTTTTCATAGATTTTGGAGAAAAAAAAAATACAAATACAAACTGATTTGTATCAAAATGCATACATATTAACAGGAGAGAGGCGAGTGAGATTGAGAGAGCTAGGGAGGAGAGAGGCGACTGTTTTCACACTTATTTTGCATTGTATTCTATATTTATTTTGTATCAATTATATCTAAAATAGAACAAAACGTATTTGTATATTATATATTATATATCAATTTTGTATTCGATGTACAACGAATACAATTGTATTCGTCCTCTCTTTGATTGGATACAAATACATTTGACATAGAGTATAAATACATATTGTATTCGTATGAATACAATTATAAATGATACAAAATTACAAAATATTTTTTTGAATAAAATTGAAATAAAATATAAAACTCTCACCCATATTTGATTGAATACAATAAATACATAATACGTTTGAATTGGTTTCTTCTTATATGCAGGAGAGAGAGAAAACTAGAGGGGGGGGGGAGGGGGGGAGAGGTATGGCGAGTATAACATCTCAAAATCTGGTGTAATACTTCAAATGTTGGAAAGTCAAAAAGAAGAGAAAAATACATATATCAGCCGAAACATGTGGTCTACAAGTCTGACCTAAGGGTCGTAGGCAGTGAACTTAGAACTCAAGTTGAATTTTTTAAAATCAAGCCCCAGTAACCCATAATACAATTGAACAGGATAAACCGTATCAGTTTCACGAACCGTAGAATGGTCTAGCATAAGTGTTTCAAACTTGGTGAAATTTTGGAGTGAAAGTTGAATTACATGGTTTGCATCTACGGATTGTAGGAAGTCCTGCAAGCCGCAGAAAGGATTAATTAAAGATGGATGATATTTCATTCTCTAATACTTGGTCTATGATTGACCGTTATCGTTTGTAGAAATTCTAACTGACCGTAGGACACAATCGTAGGATCAATCCGATAGTTATTTTAAGGATATTTGAGTCTTTTCCTATACTTCTAAATTCTATTCTACGTCTATTATCCCTTATTCTAAGACCTATAACTACCCTTCACCTTTTTAAAGTTCCCCAACTTTCTCATTCAATCAAATCCCCAAACCTTCTCTAAGGTTTTCTCTGAAATCATCTCTCTAGATCAAGGAAGAAGAAACTACGTTTCTTCAAGCTCAAGTCTCATTTCTTTATCAATTTCTTAAGGCTTCACTATCAAGATATGTAGGGCTTCATCAATGGGTTTCATTCACCCATTGAGCCCCAAGTTTTCTTCAATCCTCCAATTTAAATTTTAATTCAATTCCTAATGGGTTCAATTAGTGTTGATTCAGTTATTCAATTTTGATCTTATTACAATTGGTTGACCCAATTACATTCTTTTCAACCAACTTCATGTGAACGCATTCATTGATCATGATTTTGATTATGAACCTTAATTCACATGAATTTATGAAGAAACTATGTATGGTCTTCTACCATTATGCATGAATTATGAAATAAAAGATTTTATAATCTAGGTTGCTTTATATTGACATCAATAAGCGTTCTGAAAGTTTTTCTCAAAAGTTAAAGAATCATGTTTTGGGTGAAAGGTTTTCTCACTTTAACTTGATTCAAGATTTAATGAGCCACTCTATAATATTGTAGCTTGGATTATCAACTTAATTGTTCTTTCCCATGGATTTTATATATATATATATATATATATATATATATATATATATATATATATATATATATATAAAACTATTCCTTTGGGATTAAACTTAGCATCAAGATAACTTTGAGGTGGATGCTCAAAATTGGGGGCTATCTAGTAGCAACATCTAGTTCAAAACTACGTATTCTTGAAGGTTTCCTTTAATGACCTAGCTAGTGGATCCACATATAGCACATGATATGATAGAAAAAGTAAACTCTCCCTTTCTCTATGTGAGAGTTGCATTTGATTTCGTATATAACTAACATGGTATATTGTCGGTTAAAACTAATATCCCACAAAATTAACTAAGTTATTTTCAAATGTTCTATGAAGTGTTCCTTGTGATTTTAATATTTATTGACGATGTTCATGATTTATGATTCTTCTTAAATAGTTTTACCATGTTTAACTTGGTCATGCATATCATGTTTTTGATTATATCTCATTTTGATAACGTAACTTGTTTTAATGTATTTCCCTCACACTTAGAACATCCCATGTAATAATTCATACTTGTTCCGACATTTTTTTCATTAATGTAGGGCTTGAAGACTCTTTTCCCTCCATTCGTGGCTAGTTGATCACATTAGCGGCTTGAAGATAAAAAGTCGGTGATCCCTCATATTCCGGGACCATGTTACCTTTATTTCTTTCATGTGTATTTTATGTTTTGTATGTTGTACATGGTGTGAGGGTACATCTCAACCACTTATTTCATGTAATAGATGGTAATTCTACATAAATGTCAAACTCTTTACTTTATTTATTGTTTTTCTCTATTATGTTATGCATATGTTTGCCAAGTGTATTGTGCACGGCCTATCAGGGTCTTGCACGCTATGTCACGTCCAGGGTGTATCTTGGGTCGTGACATTTAGAAAGTTGATTTTGAAGGGAAAACTATTAGAAATATTAGCTAATGCAGATCCTAGAAGTCCTCCGATAGTCCTTACAAGGTCCTACGGTCCGTAGAAGTTAGTTGTGAAAAGGATTCTGAAAATTTGGAAAATTACAAATCTTAGAAGAATTCCTATGAATTACCAAGACGATGCGTAGATTTTTTTACAGCCCTTAGGAAGGGTTCCATACTTGGTTAAATATTTTAAAACCTAAGGTTCTATGGTTGGGACCTACGATCCGTAGAAGGGCCTACAAATTATAGGAAGTGTTAGTGGGAATTGGTTGGATTTTATAACTCTAGTACTTGTTCTACTGATGACCCGTACTATCTTTAGAAGGGTGTACGAACCCTAGGTCAGACCCCGGAGTCTCACTGCAATTTTAGTTTAGAGTTATTTGAGTCTTTCCTACAATTTTAACACCTAAACTACGTCGTTTCTAGAACATTATAAGATCCTACAAATACTTTTACTCATAAAATATACCTAATTCCTTCTTAGTTATTCAAACCCGCAAACACTCCTTAGTTTTCTTCTCCAAAACTCTCTCCAAAGCTCTGGAGAAATATTGTAGCATTCTTTAAGCTTCCTGTTGCATTCACGAGGCATTAATTATTCAAGGTATATGGTGAATTCATCAATCGAACTTCTTTTATCCATTTAGTCCCAAATATTTCTAAAAATTGTCCTTTAATATTTTACCTAAAACCTAGGGATTTTATCTGATTCCTTTTGATCTCAATTATTCATGATCCAATTAATTATATTCGATATTATTATGCATGATTCGATCTAAATTACATTTTCTTGTTGGACTCATATGAACTCATGTCATATGCTTATATTATTATTATGAACTATGTTTGAGATTATGCATGCATTATAAAATCAATGAATTTATTAACCAAAGATGTTTTGGATAAAGTTTTAATAAATTTTATTAAAAAGGTTGCTTCAAAATGATGTATCTTATCTTGAAATATTATCATGATTTGGATGCTTTAAGATAAGTTTCTCCATGAACATGTTATGAAATCATGATTTTGAAAGAATTTATTCATGATATAAAGTTTATGCTCGGGTTGGTATTACTAGATTCTTATCTTTCCAAGTATTATGATTATGATATGATTATGCTTATTTTGTTGGGATTTACTTTTAACTGATAGAACATTGAGATGGAGGATCTCCCATTAGTAGAGACCGGGTCTCTAGAAATAATCCCCATTATCCCATAACTATGAGTGCCCCCATAGGACATGATTCTGATTAGACATAGTAAGTAGATCCACCTAAGCATAAGAAACATGGACCTTACCTTAACAAGTAGGACAATCTCTTTTCGATGTGAAAAAGAAATTGGATTCCATGATATAGCTCACATGGTCTATATCGATTAATAATGAGCAATCCACAAAAGATTATAATGAGCTTTCATGAAGTTTATGATTTCCTAAATTAAAATGATTTCAGCTTATGTTATTGTTTTTAAATGTTACATTGACCCTGTCTCATGATTTTTGATTCTAGGTTATCAAGATTCCGAACATATGTTTTACTTTGTAATGCATCATCATGGTTTAAAGACATTACATGTTCTATGTTTATATTTATGCATGTTCCCATATACAGAACATCACAAATACTAATGCATGTAAGGACCCTCAAAATTAACTAAGGTGTCTAGATCCTTACATGTTCCTTAAAAGGTTAATAACATGCTAATAAAGTGTGCATACAACATGTATAGTTGATTTGAAGAGGTTTTGAGGTCAAATGTCCAAGTCGTTCAAAAGTCAGCCTATTGATGTACTAGTATGTTTTAGTGTGCCTTTGAATGTCTTACGTGTTGTTTGGTGTTCAAATTTATAGGAGAGGTCCCTAAAATATATATGATCGTATTTAGGGTTGAAACGTTTGGGAATGACCCTCTAAGGACCACCCAAAGGGTCCTTGAGGAGGACCCAAAAGCTTGCATTACACTGCCTTGGCATTGTCAAATCGACGACCTTATAATCGACGCCCCGTTCACTGGTCTACGCCTATCGATTTGGGGAGTTTCTTTATACTTAGAAATGAGATATAATCCCCCCAAAATGAGACTCAGTCACAAATGACGAATGTGCAGGATGGAGTCGTCATTCCACTAACGGACCGTCGATGCGATCCATGGTTTTGACCTGCAATGTTTCTGCATGCATGCTGCTAAGTGAGGGGTGAATTGGGAAATCAACCCCACGTTCCAAATAAAGTCTAGGAGGTTATTTATCTATTTTAGGATATTTTAAGTTGGTTAATAACATGAAAACCCCATTCCTAATTCTTTTCAATATCAAAACCTTACCCTCTCAAAACAAACTCTCAAAAACCTCCATTGGAGTTCAAGATTAAAAACTACCTAGGGGATGGATTCTAATGGTTTCTTCTCCAACTTTTAGTGTGATTATTATGTACTAAGTTATGGTAATCCTTGATCCTTAGGTACCTTTCATCTAAGGAGTTCTTTCAAATGTTTTTCAAAGAAGATTTGATTAAATTCCCTATCTTTCAATATCATCATGGGTTCATTGTCAAGTTGATTTCAAAGACATTATAATGATGAATTTATGATTATCTACTTATTTTATGAGGAATTTAAATCCAGTTTCATGAAGAACCCATGATCCTCCTAATTTCTCAATTGGCCTATAATGTGGGTCTTATTATCTTTTGTAGATGTTAATGAGATTATGATTCGATTATGTTGATTCTCTTATAACTACTGTTATTTATGTAAATTGATTATGGATTTTTGATAATTTATCAATGGTGATCAAATCTTGGAGAATTGGTAAGATTGACTTATTTCCTCTACTTAGCATGAATTGGCCTTGAATTGTACATTGTGTGGCATAGTCCACTTATGGTGGCGGTGTTACATTCTTACATGATGTGATCATGGACTTGAAGTAAAATTGATGTTTGGTGAAGTGTTGTTATGATGATCATACATCTGAAGTTATATGCCTAGTCTTTCATTCTAGTTTATTATCTAGTGTGTGTTGATAGTGTTATGAACATGTGAATGAAGATGTTAGGGTTAATTATGGTATATATGTTTAAAATTTATGAGTGACCCCTACCTACGTACCCCTATATGATTATGTGGTCTTATGTATGTTAGGAGTCTTTTTTTCAAATGTTAGATATGTTCTTGTCTCCTATGATGTCATATGATTATGTGTAGCTATAGTCCTTAATAATCTTTATATGTGTGAGTTAAGACTTGAGGTATGCTGTATATGTGTTGTTATTTGTAGACGGTGGCTTCCTCAATACCATGTTGTGTCTAATATGCGATCATGTTAACTAATATACACACACACCTCATGCATATCTATGTGTAGGATAAATTCATGGTGACTAATGAAAGGATAGTTCTCATATGCCCATTGTCTACTAATATGCATGTAAAGTATATGTTCATGAAAGTATGAAAATATATCTTAACTAGGATGACTTGATAGGTGTGCTAGTATAAGTAAGAGTATGAGACTTTTCCTATACATTGCACATGTGTACCTTGATAGGACAATTCCTAGGGTGATCTCTCTATGCACATGATTAATATATGAACGCATTATTATGCTATGAACATGAAGTATATGTTATGATGTCAAGTATATGAATGATGAAGTATGAACATATGTGTTTAAAGGTGTTATGTGAAAGGTTTCCTTATATATGTACACATACACACACATGAATGTATGAATGAAGCATGTTATGATAGTTTATAAAAGTAAAGTCTTTTGAAAGATCTTTATCTAAACTAGAATATGTTATGAATATGCTATGTCCATGTGAAAGAATATTCTCACATGAGTTAGGTTAATGAAAGGACATTCTCATTAATAACCTATAAGCTATGAATATGAGGGGTTAATCTCCTAAAGCCTATTTTTATGAAGTAATTTTAATAAAGGCTTTTCAAAAAAGGAAGTTAGCTTATCACTGAGTGAACTTGACAATGAGGGGTGCCCCTTCCCAAAAAGGAAGGTATGCTCACCAATGTCCTCATGAGGTGGAAACTGCAATAATACCCAATTGGCATAAAGAGGATTTCAATTACACATATGCTACTTCCTTAACCATTTTGCCCCCATAAGACCTAGCAAGTGGATCCACCTAATATGCTAGCATGATGTTAATGTTTTACCTTGGAAAGTAGAACATCTTTTTTCGGTATGGGGTTCCATGACACCGAATTCCATGTTTATCTCACATGGTATAGTGTTGGGTAAGGCAAAATTTCCCAAAAGTAAAATGAACAATGGAAGTAAGATGATGAACCCTAACTAGGACTAATTAAGGGAAGTTGCTTAGTGTAGGTGAGAGTATGGAACTTATCTCTCATGCATGACATTGTAGTATTGACCTACTTGTATGATCATATGCATGATTTTGGGCTTATTACCTATATGATTAAGGTCTTACTTGATATGCATATAGTTTGGCTATACATGTCATGTTGATTTATGAAGTAAGTGGTAAGGCTTGTGGTCTCTTTGTGGTTTTACTTAGTCTGTTTGAAGTTATGAGGCTTCAAATGTACACTGCAATAGTAGGCTTAGATTGGGATATGAGTAAGCTGTTATGATCTCTTAATGAAATAAAGTCCAAATATGCATTTGTTGACTATTGCCTTTTATGATGATGTTGGTAGTGTTGACTTGTATGTTTTCTTAGAATGAGTCTTATATGTGGTTCATGGATTATGTTGGGTCATATGTGAAGTACGTGTTCCATGATATTCTATGCTTCAATGAATGTATATGTTTGAGTTAATGAAGGTTGTATGAATGTGTACCTTGGTGCCTTAAGATGATACTTGAGTGCGGATGGTGGAATGGAACACTATTCATGGATTGTAGCAAGTGTTTCTAAATGGTTACTTTGGGGTAAAAGAATTAAGGTAAAATAAGATAAGGCTATGGAAATGATAAATGTGCGCTAAGTGTAATATGTGGCTTTATGTGGTGTTATGACTATTGTACATGTCTATGTGAAGTATGTGAACTATATTGTGCTTATTGTATCAATGTTCATGAAGATTTACTAAAAGACATGATGCATGATTTCTAACTAAATGTCCTCTTTAAATGCATGTTTTTGTATGGTTGTCATACTTAGTGCATTCTTGTACTAATACCAGTCTTCTTCATCTTTTACACAAAGTGTAGGTGGTGATGGCTAGAGGATGTCTCCTAAGTGAAGAGCTTGGATAGATCTCCCAGGTTCAAAGAAAGGGATCCCTAAGATTCACGGATTTCCTATGTCAAGTTCTTATTCATGTTTATGTAATAACTTAGATATTATTTTATGTTGTTAAGGGTCCTATCCTCTATTGATGTTGAGTCTAAGATGACAAAGGAGAATTAGAGTCTAACTATGTATTATGATATTTTATTATATACGAATGATGTTCTAGCATATGATATATGAAAAGTTTTAATTTTCCGCTAAATTCTATGTCAATGCTATGAATGATGTATATGGGCTTTTATAAACCTCTGAGAGGTCAAGTATTCCATGTTACCTCTAGGGGGTGCTGCCCGTTCATGACAGCGCATATACCTATTTTGCCTATAATGTTTAATATTATAGGGTCTAACACTCTTGTGTTCGGTCGTGGCTAGATTGGATTGATTCAACATTCCTAGCAGTTTGTTGAGTTCTAATGTTTTGAGGACCTTCTCACTTCCTATATTTTATTACTTTTATTTCATTTTGTTTTCTGACTTTTTTGTTAGATATTTGTTTAACTCACTTCTATGATATATAGGCTTGTTCTCAGACTTAATATATTTTCACTTATGAGTTGTTGTACTCTAATTTTTGTATTGTATGTCATTGAAGTTAGAGACTGCATTATACATTGTCCCTTTATTTGCTTATATGTATATCTTAAAATCATGCTTATCAATTGGCTTATTTAGAGTCTCTCAGGATCCTATTTGGAATATCACCTCTAGCGAGGTTGTTAGAGTCGTGACAAACTTCGTATTCAGGTGTCATGTGTTAAAGGTTTTAGGAGTATGACAAGCTGCGTCTAGTAGAGTCTTGTTCATAAGTGTGGAATGTTCCATATGTATGAATAAGAGGTTACAATGTATTTTAGGAAACTTCACTTTATTCATTTGTCTTAAGTCATGTAATAAAGTTGAACTCTATAAGGGTGTTCCTTAAATTTTTTTCTATGCATTTTAATAATATGCCTCCAAGAAGAGCTCCATTGAGAAGGAACGCTAATGACAATGTGGAACTGAAATTACTCATCCTTTTGATCCTTTGGGCAAGAAAGTCTCACATGTCAGATTTAGGGTTGTTTTCCATGTTTTTGCCCAAGCCATGACCACTCAAGCTAAATGAGTAGCTTGTAGCTCCCATGAACCTAATTGTGGGTATGGCTGCAACAACAATTAGAGACTTCAGAAGGATAAATCCTTCCAGAACTTCATGGTCCGAAAGTGGATTAAGATCTTTAAGAGTTAATTGAGGAAATCCATAAGATTGTTGATATTGTGGATACGACTTTGGTGGAGAAGGCGAATTTGTCAAGTTACTAATTGAAAAGAGTTTCTCAAGTTTGGTATGATTAGTGGGAGATAGAAAGTGTATTGGATGCAATTTTCTTGGATGGAGACACTTTAAAGGGTTGTTTCTTGATCTATTCTTTCCCCTTTAGTTGAGGGAAGCTAAACTGCAAGAGTTCATGCATCTAATCAAGGGAACATTTTATATGATGGAGTAATGATTGAATTCACTCAATTTTCTAACTATGCATCAACAATTATTATCGACTCCAAGGACGGAATGAGTTAATTTAATTTGGGTGTGTATAAATTGGTGGTCAAAGAATATCAAGCTTCCATGTTGATCAAATAGATGAATATCTCTAGGCTGTTGACTCATTCCTAATAGATAAAGGAGTGAAAGGTCAAGAAAAAAGTATAGAAAGTCAAAAAGGGCAAAGAATGATGGTGGTGATTTATTTCAGTCTAGGTGCGGTGGGCATGGACATTCTCACTTTTTGGTAAACTTTCTCAAGATCGAACCCATTTAGTGCATCTTTTTAAAATTCTAATACTAATAAGATCTTTATACCTAAGCCTTAAAAAAATGGTTCTAGTGGATCTTTATTCCCTACTTGCCATAATTATGGCAAGAACAATACGGGAGATACTTAGTCGACACCAATGATTGATATGGTTGTGGTAAGAGTGGTCATAGATTGAGGGATTTCCTTTCGTTTGTTACGAAGGGTAGACATGGTAATCAGTTTTGCCTAGTGCTTCTTTTGGTTGGCCAACTCAATAAGGTACTTATTTTGTGCTCCTCTCCGGAACAACTTTTGCTCTTCAAAACCAAATAGGATCATGAGTATTTCCCAAATGTGGTGACTGGTATGTTACGCTTCTTTCATTTTTGATGTTAATGAATTTGCTTGATCCAGGTGCTATATTATATTTTGTGACTCTTTGTGGCTATGAAGTTTGATATCAGTCCCGAAATTCTTATAGAACCTTTTTCACTCTCTACTCTTGTTAGTGATTCTATTATTTCTATAAAAGTCTATAAAAATTGCTCAGTTTTAGTTTTTCATTGAGTCACTCTAGTTGATTTAGTAAAGCTAAACATGATAGATTTTGAAGTTTTCTTGGTATTGATGATCTTCATTCTTGTTATGCTTCCATAGATTGTCAAACCCGATTGGTCACATTGTAGGTTCCATATGAACTTATCTTACAATGGAAGTAATTAAATTCAACACATATATGTCGATTTATCAATTGCCTAAAGGCTACAATAATTATTTCAAAAAGTTGTACCGATTATCCTGTTTAGGTTAGAGTTATAAATTCTAAAATCCCTACTTTTGAGTCAGTATCGATTGTAAATGAGTTTTTAGAAGTATTTCTCGATGATCTTCTAGGTGTTCCTCCTGAAAGAGAAATAGACTTTGACATTGGCCTTTTCTCTATATATGCACTCTATCTTTATTCCTCTTTATCGTATGGCTCTTGCAGTACTTAAGGAGTTAATGAATTAATTAAGAGATTTGTTGAATAAGGATTTCATTAGACCAAGTATCTCACCATGGGTTGCTTCAATATAGTTTGTGTGACAGAAGGATTTTTCACTTCGTATGTGTATTAATTACCGATAATTGAACAAAGTCATAGTGAAAAGTAAGTATCATATTCTAAGTACATATGACTTGTTTGATGAACTCCAAAGTGATTGTTACTTCTCAAAGATTGATCTTCAATCAGGGTATCATCAATTGAGGTATGGGAAAGTGATCTTCCAAAGATGGCTTATTGAACTCGCTATAGTCACTATGAGTTCTTGTGATGTCATTTGGTTTGACTAATATCCCGAAAACTTTCATAGATATTATGAATTGAGTTTTCAAGTAATATCTTGATATTCTCGTGAATATGTTCATTGCTGATATTTTAATTTACTCGTGGAGTGAGGGTGGACATGTTGATCACTTAAGGATTGTGTTTCAAATCCTTAAGGATCGTGAATTGTTTGCTAAGCTTAGAAAAGTATGAGTTTTGGCTTAGGTCTGATGCTTTCCTTGGCCATATTGTTTTTTCTGAAGGTACTAAGGTTAATCTTAAGAAGAATGAGGCAGTTAAGAACTTTCCCAGACCTCTTTCCCCGTAGATATTTGAAGTTTCTTGCCGTTTTCCGGTTATTATAGAAGGTTTGTGGAAGTATTTTCCTTTATTGCTTTGCCTTTGACTATGTTGACTTGGAAAAATGTGATATTTCAATGCTCGAAAGCTTGTTAAAAAAGTTTCAGAGAGTTGAAAGATAGACTCACTTCGTCCTTAATTTTGATACTACTGGAAAAATCTCATGCATATATCGTTTATTATGATGTGTGACATATCATTCTTGGTTATGTATTGATTAACATGGTAAGGTAATTGCATATGCATTTAGGCAATTAAAGGTGCATTAATATAATTATTGGACTTATGATTTGTAGCTAGCAATGGTGGTTTTGCTTTGAAGATTTGTAGACATTATCTCTATAATGTTCAAGTGGAAATGTTCACCGATTATAAGAGTTTTAAATATCTTCTTACGCAAAAGGATTTGAATCTTCACCGATGAATGTGGCATTTATTGTTGAAATACTATGATATGAGTGTTCTCCATCATCCAAATAAGGCAAACATGGTTGCCAATGATCTTCGACAATTGTTGATAGGTAGTGTTGCTCACATTGAGGATGGTAAGAAGGAGTAAGTTCGTGATGTTCATAGTCTAACTCTATTGGGTGTTTGATTGGTTGATTATGAGGATGGTGGTATCACTACTCAAAATTTCTCAAAGTTGTCCATGTTTTGGGTGTGAAAGCTAAGCAAGATCTTGATTTGACTATGGTAGAGTTGAAGAAAGTTTTTTTTGAATACGCCAATGATACTTTCTCTAAGAAGGATATGGTGCGCTTTGTTACCAAGGTCAGTTATGTATTCCAAATATGATGAGTTGAGGCAATAGATTTTATCGGAAGCTCTAATGACCTAGTATCACCAAGAAGAATCGTGATTTTCGAGAGGTCTATTGGTGAAATGGGATGAAGAAGGACATTTTAGAACTTGTAGCTACATTTCCTAATTGTGAAGAAGGGAAAGTTGTGCATCAATTACCGAGCTACTTGGAAATGGGAAGATTCAAATATGGACTTTATGATGGGTTTACCTCATCCCCGTCAACAGTTTCTATATTTATTATTATGGAGTGAATGACTAAGTATTTTCTTCTAGAAAAGAACCCATTTTAACTGAAGATTAAGATAGGCTTCATATTCAAGAAATGATGAAATGGCATTGATTTCCTTTATCTATTATTTCCGATAGGGGTGGTTAGTTTGCTTCTTATTTTTGGAGGTTGTTTTTGAAAGATCTTGGTATCCAAGTAAAGATTAGTATGACTTTTTTCATCCTAAACCTGATAGCCAAGACGAGCGTACCACTCATACTTTGGATGATATGTTGAGATCTTATGTGATTGACTTCAATGGTAATTGAAATGATCATTTGCATTTGATTAAGTTAGCTTATATTATATTTATCACTCAAGTATCCAAATGACTCTATTTGAGGCTTTCTATGGTAGGAGGTGCAGGTCTTCTATTGGTTGGTTTGAAGTTAGTGCGATTGCTTTGATAAAATTTGAGTCGGTTCATGAGGATATTATGAAGGTTCAACTTATAAGATAAAGGTTGAAAATGACTCAACATCGACAAAAGTCTTATGTTGATGTTAGTAGAAGAGCGATTGAATTTAATGTTGATGATTAGGTTTAGATGAAGATATAATCTATGAAAGATGTAATGAGATTCAAAAAGAAGCAGATGCTTAGTCCCCGTTATATAGGCCCATATCTGTTATTGAGGCATTCCGGTAATGTAGTTTATGAGTTTGATTTGCCATCCAATCTTTCATCACTGCGTCTATTGTTTCATGTTTCACTGTTGGAGAAGTATATTTTTGATCCGACTTTTTTGTTCTATCATAAGAGAATCGGGGTTATGACCTGAGAGCACCCCTTAGTCGTAATCGGTGTATTCGACCTCTCAGAGGTCTCATACAAGCCACATAGATCATTCCTTGCATACGATACATAAAAATTGACAAGAATTTATAATTTTTTTCACACACGAAGAATATTTTAATCAATAAGAAAGCGAAATACTTGAAATATCAAACTTTACAATATGTCTCATAAAACCGTCTAATAACTTTTGGAGTACAACAATTGGGATAAGCCTATATATGACTTAAAATAAAGACTAAAAGACCATAAAAGAACACGTGGTGGGTTCTTGTCCTCGAATCTATGAGAACTCACAAAAAACTACATCTTCAACCCTTGGGAACCTATCCGTCATCCATATCATACCAAATTTCCAATCCCCACACTTTAGTCAAAAGGGAAAAGGAAGGGCTTCACATTTAAGGACTTAGAATAGAAGCTATGAAAAAATCATGCAAAAAGGGACATTTAGTATAGAAACATGATTTCATGACATTTTGATAAATACCTTTATCATAAGAGCTTAAGAGACATAATACAAGTCAACAGTCCCATATTCCGCCTATTCAGCCAACATCCACATAAAACACATAGTTCCACATTCATCAATCAACATTTCCATCATTTAGACTATCTACATAAAGCTACTCTAAGACCCAACTAAGCAAGACAATATAGAACCACCCATACAACCTTTTCAAGCACACCTAATTGATCATCAAGGCCACCCTAGATAAAAACCTTTCTATTCAACATACTAACATTAGGAGGACATTCTTTACTTAATTCATTTAGAAGTCAATCATACAATTAGGGGACTTCACATAATGGTCTTGGAAAGAACTAGGGAACTCACTTTAGAATCTTCAAGGACTACTCATTCCATGTGTAGATAACATACCATACTACTACGTATATGTCATGGAACATATCCAATAACTAGAGTGCACATCCCACATGACTGGAATAGGCATTAAAAGACATAGACTATACTATCTAGGCATGGAATTCGGTGTCATAAGAACCCACATCGTGAAAGTTTTTCTACTTGCCAAAGGTAAAACCATAAGAAGCCCATGTAGGCACATGGTTTAAGGGATATCCAAAGACGTTCATTGCACTCTTGCCTTTTCTACGGGAAGAGAAACCATCTCAGCCATATCCACTCGGTGCTAGTCTTTGTTCCCATAGAGTATTTCATTCATAAGTATGTACTTGAGAGGGCACCAACATTAGGTCTACTGACCGATAGCACTTCTATCAAGAAAGGCATCATTCTTAGGTCTACCAATCAAGGTTCATTAAGAATAACTCATTGCTTTTCTAGATAATGTTTTATGTTTTTTTGGCCCACCATCTTGAAGTCTATCATTTCACACAAGAAGGAGGCACCATCATAAGGTCTACCACTTCAAATTTATATATTCACCTAGGGATCTAGACTTATCATGAAGTGGTACCATTCTTAGATCTAACAGTTTAAGAAATAGCCTAGTAGCCGCATTCATCATTTATAGAAAGGACACCATACTTAGGTCCACCAGTTCTAGACATTCATGCATTCATTACTCAAGAAAAGGATGCCTAAGCCTACGAAATCCAGAAATCACATTCCACATAACTTTCATGCATCAAGGAGAAGGCACCTATGTCTACAAAGTTGAAGCGTTCATAATAAAGAAACTTTCAGTTATTACAAAAAGGCACCTAAGTCCACCAAATCAAGTCATAACATCATCATATAAGACTCTTCCTAGTATTTTTTAAATCAAATTTGCAGGTTTATTGATATAATCAAGATCACACATATATCACATAATACCTTCACCTTATACATTCATGTATGCAATAACACCTTATATATAATCACATTACTTCACATAAACAACTTTACATTATACCTTTATATATACCATAACATGATAATGCCATAATTCACATAATAATTCCTACAAGGACATAATCACAATACATATATAAATATATAATAAGTAAACACCGCCACCATAAGTGGACCATACCACATAAGGAGAATTCTATATCAATTCTACATTAGTAAGGGAATTAGGTCAAATTACCTTCTTCCAAAAGCCACTATCACCATTCCAGAACTTCTCCAACAATTCAAGTTGGCTTGAGTTATGGGTTGATGATAAGACTTTGATGATAGACTATGAGGAAGACTTGATAAGTCTTAGAATCTCTCTCTTTACGTCCAATTGTGATTAATTGTTGTTAAGTCATGATATTACATTGAAGTATGCCTTATACTAGGATTATAGAGTGGTTTAATGTTAAATTGAAATGTCATGACTATAATGTGAGGTTGATAAAGGTGTATGCGCTATAAGGACGGTGAAAACTATCAATGAGCCTTAATATGTTATGAAATACTAAAGTGTTAACCTCACTTATATGAATTGTGATGAAAGGACTTATACTCATACAATTCTTATTGAGCTATTGATGATAATGATTATACGAGAGGTAGACCTTATGGTCTAAATTAACTTATGATTGATAATTAAAGAGTTAAAGACATTTCAAAAAGGGACTCTAGCTTCCGAGTGAACTAGATAGAGAAGTGTCCTTTCCCACATAGGGAAGGTAGGAACACTACATTACTCTTTAGATTGGAGACTATAATGCATGGCGTATAAAGAGAGTCCAAACTAAATCTCCTAGTTCTTGAACTATGTATCCCCCATAGGAATACAAGCTAGTGGATCCACGTAGGTTCTATGTTTCATGTTTTGGTACTACCTTGGCAAGTAGTCCGCCTTCTTTTGGTGTAGGGTTTATGACACCGGAGTCGGTTAGGGCAAGATTTTCCCAAAAGGTAAAATGAATTAAAGGATTTGAACCTAACTTGGATAACCTAAGGGGTCTATCTTAGTCTAGGTAGGGGTATAGGACTCTACCTAGACATTGCACTAGTTAGCCTTGAGGGGAGTCTTAGGAGGAGGTTCTTATATGGTTATGTTATGATAATATATGATGTATATCTGATGACCATGTTACATTGTTGATACTATATGTTAATTAGTTCATTTATGAATATGATTTGGATTATAAAGATAATATACGATGAAATGCAAGCCTAAATGCCATGATATGTAAAGTCGGACATTGGTTATGTTTTCTTGGTGAGGATACTCTATTGTGTAAAGTCATGGGGCTTTGCTTGGTCATTGCACTTGTTGACTTGATAAGGACTTGTGAGTAGTTGCCTTGCTCATTATGATATGTTTGATTCTTATTCATTCTTGTGATATTATTCCTTGATGTTAGGGTTGTAGTAAATCATGGTTTTGAAGTATGTTGGAATAAGTATTACTTGTTGAGATAGTAAGCATGCTTGGTTTTTGATATGACTTAATTGAGTTTGCATTAGGCCCCTAAAGGGGTAACTTGATATGTTTTGATAAAAAGTCCCTTTTAGGATGTTTTGATTGTGTATGTGCATAAGATTTCGAGGGTAATGTCATCTTCTAGCTTTGAGTTTTGTTATGAGCTTATTGAATCTATCATTTCTTTCCTTGTTAATTAAATATTGTACTTTCATATGACCTATACATGGTCTTGTTGAATTGATGTAAGTGCTATGCCCATGTTGTAATATCCGTCTAGATGGTTTGAGATGATACAATCATTGAGACTATTTCTATATTCTTATATATGTATGTGCAATAAAAGTAGAAGGCTATGTAACCTTTCTATATGAAGGGTCTATGTATACTCGATATGAATATATATTTTATGTGTATGTTGAGTTCTATGTAAACCTCCAAGTAGTGATAATGAAAGTTTTAAATTTTTCCACATTTTTAAACCTATGAACATAATGACATGAAACTAAAAGGCTAATCTTAGTCCTTTAGAAGGACGATGACGCCAGTTACATTTGGGGGGGGGGGGGTAAACTCGGATATATATATATATATATATATATATATATATATATAGTTTGGTTGGGGTTTTAAGTTTTGTATTTCTTACAATTAAAATCAATCCAATTGTTTGTTTTTTCAAACTAAAAAATCAAAACCCAAAATCTTATTAGAGGCAGAAGAAATCATTTCCACAACTTGATGTTTTTCAGGTGGCATGGATGTTTCATTCTTCTTAGGGAAAGCCAAACACGATAAAGAAGTGTTGGCGGCGGGAAGAGCAATGACAATCACTCTTTCCGGCATCTTTTAAGGTATGTTCATGATAGATCGAGAGCTTTAATTTCAGAACTTTATTTCAACTGGGTGATGAAATTATTAAGAAGTCTCTGTTAATGGTACTAAGTAAATATATATATATACTCCTACCATTTCAATTTTTTTGACCTAGTTTTTATTTTCTCCACTAAAAAGAATTCCCACTTTCCTTTTTAGCAATATTTTCATTTCAACTTTTCGCGTGACAAGTTTAATACCACAAGATTAATGATATTTTTTGACATATCTTTAATATAATACCATCTATTTAAATTCTGTACCAAGTCATGTAACAATGTACTTAAACTATTTCTTGAATCTCATAATCTTTACCATTCCATTTACTTCTGAGAACATATTATATTTATTATATATATCATGTTTGTTACTTTTCCACGCTCCTTAGAAAAACATTAAAATAAATGGTAATTTGACAAAATTATCCTTATCTTTTATTTTGTTTCAATTAAATAAGTTTATTTCACCACATTAACATATATTATACTAGCTCTTGTACATCACATGTACGCATCCTGTGCCTTGAATCTCAAAACCAATCTTGACCATTCACATGTGGGAAAATGGTAGAAACTAATTTTGGTGTGTCACATATCTATTCCATATTACACACATACATTTTGTACATCACGGTGTAATCCACATGATGAATGATGAAAAATAGAATTAGAATTAAGACATATAAAAGAAGTAAAAAATATAAAAATAAAGTTGATACCCTCAAATTCTAAAAAAGTCTTCATAATATTAAAGAACAA
This sequence comes from Solanum lycopersicum, assembly GCF_036512215.1. NCBI lineage: Eukaryota > Viridiplantae > Streptophyta > Magnoliopsida > Solanales > Solanaceae > Solanum > Solanum lycopersicum. The sequence continues at coordinate 36,131,765 of NC_090802.1, forward strand.
CCAAATATTGCAGTCTACCAATCAGTTTAATTGCTTCCATTACCCATCCCCTCCTCTCGTCCTCCTCCACATGTATAGTGTTTGTCTAAACATTAAAGCAAAGATAGTCATAATATGTACATCACACAATCTATTCAAATCCAGGCATGTTTTGGAAAATTAAAATGTTGATACATGCCCAACAAGTTCCTTGGATTTAAGTCGGTTTCATGTTTTGGAATAACTCTATATAGTATAAAATTTAGTCGATGACTTGATATGAGGATGATATGACTTAGATGGTAGACTTGGTAATGAAAGAGGTGGGTGAATTAAAGGTTGGGATCTTGTTTTTGTATTCAAGTTGAAATTTTCTTGGATAAGTTGTGTGATACTATGTGGTTGGTTTAGGTCAATTGATGATGCTTACTAATACATGTTGTTGTACTTATAATACTCTTTCTATGCCTCTTGAAATAGACTGGTTGAAGGAATTAGTGATGTTTTATAGGTGGAGATGTTGAATACTTCTGACACATTTTATACCTATTTCATTATGTTGGGAGTTGTGTCTTTTCCTTTTATAAATTGTACTCTTATAGAAAATCTTGTCCCTTCTTAGACTAGTTAACAATAGAAATCAATTATAAAATTCATTATAATCACAATTCCATTAACATTAGATCATAAGCAATAAACCCAATTCATAAGACAAATTTTGGGATTTTGTGAAATCAAGGGTTCATGGATTTTTTTCATTGGAAAATATTAATTTAACATCTATAATATCATGAGTATTGAATAAGAAATTCATTGAAATCGGCATCCATCGCTCCATCTTAACCTCAAAATTCCATGGAGGGAATTCTAGAGAGAACTCTTTTAGGAGGGAAGGGTTTTGATTTTAGGAGAGCTGAATAATGAATTCTAATATACCAATTAAATGTTCTAATAACATTTAAATACTTTAAAATAAATAAAACAAAATTCCATTCACTTAAAACGACTTGGAGTGAATTTATGACTTCACCCCCAAGTTGGCCGAACCACCTGCAGAATCGCAGGTTCATTCCATGCCCACCATACCACGGACCATGGCCTGGTCCACGCCTCGTCATTGGTGTCCTGGTTCAAGCCAGAGGCTCAAAACTTCCTGCCTTGTTCCCGCCAAAGACCCACGAGCCGTTTGTCTCTTGACGGGACGTGGTTTGGGTTCGTGAGTCATGTTGCCTGGCAGCTTCTTGTCCAAGATTTGGGTCCTCTTAAAGGGCTCCTTATGGGTCCTTGGGGAATTGTACTCTTACGTTAAACCCATAAACTCGATGTTACCCTAATACGAGTTATCTCCTTATGACTTAAGATCTCAAATAACACACTAACTTCACTCATACAACACTAGAACATACTAGCACAAACATGACTAGTTTTCGAACGTCTTGGTCATTCCTCGATGTTTGACCTCAAATACAACAAAAATGACCTATAAAATCATTTTAACATCAAATCAACAAGTTATCAACTCCTAATACACATGTGAATCTCTAGTGAATCCTATTTTATTTTTGTTGGGGTCTTAAAATACTCCTCAACTTGGAAAATATGCCTCCTTGAATGACACTAAAACACTTAAAACACTTAGAAGGGAAACAACCAAAGCAAAAATCCCACATTCATGCATTCAATATATTATACCATTCACATAGTTAGGAGGAACATCAACTTCACATAAAAAGTGTCATTTATCTTCATACAATTCAAGAAAATAGGAATATACCAACTCATCATGCAGAAGACCTCACATTTCTCATTTCATATTAGGAGGAACTTCCTTCTGCACATCACACCATGCTCATTAAACATCACTTAGCACACCATGTAATTTCTTATCAAAGCACAATTATGGAACAGTTTCAATAAGGCACATTTAAATCAAATTTCTCATAAAGGCTCAAAATGCAACTTTTCACTAACATAATAGGCATGTTCAACAAGAAAACTCATGAAACATTTTTTTTGACAACTCATTAAAGATTTATATCAATATATGGAACATAACTTTCCTTTTTGAAAACTTATTTTTCTTCATTAACAAGAATTCATCTAAGACATGCATATCATAATGAGAATATTTGGAAACACATTTTTCACAAAAGACCCCATAAAATGAACCAAGCTACTAAGATTTGTTAGTTTTAGGCTAGGAAAATATAAGGATATGTCACTCCCGATAACCTTAATACTCCCTCACTTGGGAGAAACCCATGTGAGGTCAACATGAACATACCATAAGAATCTTAATAAACAAACCATCAACCTAACCAACACCATTCTCACCCAACTCTTCAATTCACTAAACCTTTCCAAATAAAAACATCAATCAAGCCTAACTAATGAACATCAAAAACTCTCAAAAGGCCTCACCATCTAGCCACAATATCCCCCACTTAACAGAAACTCATACTAGCTCTTTCAAACATCACTTCCTCTCATTCTAAGATCGGATCAAGACAATTTTAATACGTCATACTTATCACACCTATAAATTTCTAAAACCATATTTCACCCTTTTTTCCAAAATAGCTCAAAACTCAACCCAACTAAGTCGGGTTTTACCCACAATACACTCAATCATCAAGCAACTCATTCTCACTATAGACTATCATCACAACCTACCATATCCCACCTACCAATCACTAACAACATTTTCTCTCCCTCAACCTTGAAACACAACCCTCACAAGGGAATCATACTCAAAGGACCATCACATAAGAAACAAGGGAAATACATCATTGAGAAAAACTCTTAGGCACGACTAGAAGAATAAAGAAGTGAAACTTAGCACCCAATAGCCTCCTGTTCATAATGTGGTGCGCTTCAATTTATGAACAAGACTCTAATAGATGTGGTTTTGAGATAGCCAAAGATCATCCTATAACCGTATGCTCTGATACCAAGTTTGTCAGGACCCAAAAGCACCCCTAGTTGTAATCGACGTAATCAATTTCTCGGAGGTCTCATACAAGCCACATGGATCATTCCTTGCATACAATACATAAAAATAAATAAGAATTTAAAAATTTCTTCATACACAAAGAATACTTTCGTTAATAAGCAAATATAAGAATTTAAAACATCTAACTTTACAATATTTCTCATAAACCATCTAATAACTTTTGGAGTACAACAATTGGGACTTAGCCTATACAAGACTTACATAAAGACAAAAAGACCATAAAAGAAAACGTAGGGTATTGTCCTCAAATTTATGAGGACTCGCCAAAACATCATCTTCAACCCTTAGGAACCTATCCATCAACCATAACATACCAAACTTCCAATTCCTACATTTTAGTTAAAAGGAGAAAAGAACGGGTTAGCACATTTAAGCACTAAGTATGAAAACTATGTAAAAATCATGTAAAAAGGGACATTATGTATATCAACATGATTTCATTACATACCTTCATCATAAGAGCTTAAGAGACATAATACAAGTTAACAATCCCATATTGGACCTACTCGGCCAACATCCACATAAAACACTTAGATCCACATTCATTAATCAACCTTTACATCATTTACACTCTCTACATAAAGATACTCTAAGACCCACCTAAGTAAGACATGAAAAGGCCTCCCATACAACCTTCTCAAGCACACCTAAGTGATCCTGAAATCCACCCTAGATAAGAACCTTTCTATTCAACATACTCACATTAGGAGGACATTATTAACTTAATTAATTTAGAAGGTAATCATACAATTAGGGGACTTCACATAATGGTCTTTGAAACGGATGCCTAAGCCTACCAAATTAAGAGATCACATTCAACATAATTTTCATGCAACAAGGAAAAGACAACTAAGTATACCAAGTCCAAGTGTTCATAATCAAGAATCTTTCATGTATCAAGATGAGGCACCTAAGCCCACCAAATCGAGACAAAACATCATCATATAAGAATATCTATAGTCTTTCACCATCACACATAACATTTAGAGAACTCATACTCTTCATTACAAATCACTCACATTATAAAAGATAACCTTCACATTATGCAAGATCACACATATATCACATAATACCTTCACCTTATACATTTATGTATGCCATAACACCTTATACATGGTCACATTACCTTCACATAACCTACTTCACATTATTCCTTCATATATACCATAACATGATAAGTTCATAATTCAATAATAATTCCTACAATGCCATGATCATAATACATATATAGATATAATATGTAAACACTGCCACCATTAGTGGACCATGCCACACAAGGACATTTCTATATTAATTCTACATTAGTAAGGGAATTAGGTCAACTTACCTTCTTCCAAAATCCACAATCACCATTCCTTAACTTCTCCAAAAGTTCACAATATAATAGCACAATGAACAATAGAAATCAACTATATAACTCATTTTAATCACAGTTCCATCAAAATTAGGTTAAAAGCCATAAACCCAATTTATAAGCCAAATTTAGGGATTTTGTGAAATCAAGGGATCATGGAATTTTTCATTATAAAACATCAACTAACATCAATGATATCATATCCAATAATTTAAAATCGTTTCATGCAAGAATTTTTGAGTTAGAGTAAAAATTGAACTTTTCATAAACTTTAAAATCCTTCAAATCACTTTCAAATTTGCTCTAAGGTGATATGTAACCTTAAATAAAAAACTCTTGTTCCTTATTAGAAGAAATCTCATGAGAACTGAAGAAGAAATCCATTTAAATCCACAACTCTAGCTCCATCTTGACCTCAAGCTTCCACGGAGTTCTATAGAGAACTGTTTTACGACGGAAGGGTTTTGAATTTAAGAAAAGTGAATAATGAATTATAATATACCAATTAAGTATTTAATTAAACCTTAAATACTTTACTTAAAACAATTTTCCTCTCACTTAAGAAGACTTGGGGTGAATTTACCACTTCACTCCCTATTGGCCAAACTACCTGTAGAATTGCAGGTTAATTCCGCGTCCACCAGACCACGGTCAGTGACCTGGTCCACACCCTGTCATTGGGATCCGTGGTTCTGGTCAGAGGCTCAAAACCTGCAAGACTTTTCAGGCCTGGTTCATTCGCAAGACCCACAAGTCGTAGTTTGGGGTCGTGAATCATGATGCCTAGCAGCTTCTTTGCCAATAGATGGGTTTCTCCTCAAAGAACTCTTGTGCGTCCTCGGGAGTTGTACCCGAATGTTAAGCCCGTTAAATCGATGATACACTAATACGAGTCATCTCAACATGACATAGAACTCATATAACACACTAACTTCACCCATACAACACTAAAACACACTAGCGCACACATGTCTAGTTTTCGAACATCGTGTTTGTTCCTTGATGTTTGACCTCAAATACAATCAAACTGACCTATAAACTCATTTTAACACTAAATCAACAATTTATCAACTCCTAAGACGCATGTGAAGCTCTAGTGGATCCTATTTAACTTTTTTAGGGTCTTACAGTTAGTGTTAAAAAAATGAAGAAGTTCCTTATGTGAAATTTCTATGGAGGAATAACTTAGTTTAGGGTGGTGCTATTTGGGAGGCCAAAGACGATATAATGTCCAAGTATCGTCACCTATTTCCCTTAGTTCCCGTTCTACCTTAAGTTATTAGCCCCTTATGATTACTCTTTTACATACATGTGTTTTAACTACTCTCAAGTTTCCATATTCACGCTTTTTAAAGTAAGTTGTTTTGAAGTTCATGTTTTAGGGTCAATTACTCCTTGTTTTTGTGTATTTTATGATTTGCATTTATGTTGGGTATCTAGAGACGATTACTCATTCCCCTATTTTATATTCATGCTAGCTTATGTAGATCGCACGTAGTTCTACAGTCTGTATAAGTCATTGGTGGAAAGATTTATGTAAATTTGGAAAGGGACAACTCCCAAAAAATTCCTACGAACCACCAAGGTGGTCAGTACATATCTTTATGGCTTGTAAGAAGGGTTACAAGACTTCATAATTTTTTTTTGAAACATACGGTTCAATGGTTGTGACCTATGACCACTAGAAGTACCTACAGATGGTAGGAAGTTATCCTGGAATTAGTTGTTTTTGAACTCCATTACTTGTTCTATTGATGACTAGTTCGGTGTGTAGAAGGTTGTAAAGATTGTAATCAGTTCGTAGAGTCCGTTAGCTAGTTTTAATTTAGGTTTATTTCAGTCTTTTTCTACCTTTTTAACACCTAAATTATGTCATTTGTAGAGCATTCTAAGTCCTATAACTACTTTTACTATTAATTCTACCTAATTCACTCTCATTATATCAAACCCTCAAGAGATCCTAAGTCTTCTTTACAAAAATTCTATCCAAACCTCTCACAGAAGATTCTAGGGTTCTTCAAGCTTCAAAGTTCCTCTTGAAATTCTTAGGCTTTAATTATCCAAGATATGTGGGAAATTTATCAATAGATCATCTTTCATCTATTGAGTCCCAAATATTTTAAAAAAATCTCCTTTATTATTTCACACAAAATCTAGAGATTTTATATTATTCTTCATGGGCTTTATTGTTCATGTTCCAATTGGTTATATTTGATCTTATTATGAATAATCTGATCTATCGTACATGTTATCAATTAATTTCATATTGACTCATGCCATATGCCTATATTATGATTATGAACTATGTTTCGAGATTATGCGTCCATCATAAAATTGAGGAATTTATGAACCAAGGATGCTTAAATAAAATATTAATATGTTTTTATGATAAATGTTGCTTAAAAATGAAATATTCTTATTATTGTTATATTGAAATAAAGGTCAAAAACACTCCTAAACTGTCTTTATCTTTTTAAATTTCATGCCTAAACTATTGCGAGTGTCAGTTTAATACATAAATTGTCACTTATTAGTTTGTAAAACACGCCTCCGTTTCATTACACTCATCATGGTATGGGTAATAAACTCTGTTTTAGTTAAAGAAATTTTCACATCACGCTTCGCATGGACAAAACATTCCACCTTGATTAAAAATAAATAAATTAATAATATTAGTTAAAATTAAAGTTAAAGATTAAAGTACTATTATTCTCAAAAGACATTATATAATAAAATATAAAATATTTTTCTTATCTCACTCTGCCCCTTAATCTCACGGTACTCCCACCATCAAAAAATTTTAGCTTCTTTTAAAGGAATTTTTTAATAGAAAAGTTCTTATTTAATCCCTCTCACCCCAATACACACAAATCTTAATAATTAGATACTATTTTATTTTATTCCAAAAAAAATTCTACCCACCCAACATAGCCCTCTACTTTCAATTTTTTGTGTCGTTTTGTATTAGCTATATATTTTTTTTCAAAAAAAGTATTGTTTTACTTGCCGAAATAGAATTTTCTTTCTATTTTATTCGGTATACAAATAGAAACAAATATTTTCATAAAACTATAATGTACAAATATAACACCAAATGAGAAAAATGTAAAATTATAAAAATGAATTTGGAGCGGAGGGTTTATTTTTTAAAAATAAATAAATAATATCAAAACTCTTTTAGGAAGGAGTGGAGAAGAAAGTGAGGTCTAAATTTTTTTGAGAATTATTTTATATTTCATTTTTTTAAAATTAAAAGACGGGGGAGGGGGGAGATGGTAGAGTGAGGTGAGAAAACTATTTTAAATTTTACTTTCATGAATTGTAATACTTTAATATTTAATTTTGAACTAGTATTGATAGTTTATTTAATTTTTATCAAGTTAGAATATTTTATCCATGTAATAAGATTTTTGCAAATGAAAGAGTGAGTGTGTTATACACACCTTTGAGGTGTGTTTATAAAACTAATAAGTGATAGGTTAGGTATAAAACTCACACTCTCAATCATTTAGGTATTAAAAAAATAATAATTTAAGTGTGATTTTGATACATATCTATATTAAATGTGGTCATGATTTAGATGCTTTACATATTATAAATATATGATTTTGAAAGGAGTTATTATATGATATGATGTTGATGATCAAATTTGGGTTGCTAGATTATTGTCTTTCCAAGTATTATGATTATGATATGATTATGCTTATTTCTTTGGGAGTTCACTTAGCCCCTAAAGGACTTTGGTATGGAGGCTCTTCCATTAGTAGAGGGCGGATCTCTAGAGGAAATCTTCTTGTCCCATAACTATGTGGGCCCTTGGGACGTGGTCCCAATTGGAGATAGATAGTGGATTCAACTAATCTTAAGAACCAAGGTCCTTATCTTGGAAAGTAGGATAATATCTTTTCGATGTATAAAATACACCAGATTTTATGTTATAGCTCACATGATCTATATTGATTAATTGTAAGCATCCCACAAAAGATTATGTTTTTCTTAGAGAAGTTAATGATTTCCTCAAAGAAAGTGATTTGAGCTTATGTTATTATTTTTAAATGTTGCGTTCACCTTGTCTCTTGATTTTTGATTTTAGCTAATTAATGTTTGGAATATCTGTTTTATTTTGTAACACATCATCGTAGTTTCAATACATAATTCATGTTTATGTTTATGCATGCTCCTCATAGTACATTCAAAGTACCGAATCATATAGTTATTGTGACTATTTTGTTTCATAGTATATGGTGTGACAATCCTCTATCCTACTGTGGCTAAAATAGATTGGTTCAGCATTGCTAGTGGATTGGTTAGTCCTCACATAAGGATCTTGTCACTACCTATCTTTTATTGCTTTCATTTAATTTTAGTTTCACACTTCTTTTGTGATCTAGGGATCTGTCTCAGTCACATCTATGATATAGAGTCTTCTTGTCTCACTTAGTATATTTCAGGTTATGAGTTTTTGTACTCTAATTTTGGTATTATGTGTCATTGAATTATGGTGGCTAACATTCTGCAGTATCTCTTTATTTCCTTATGTTGAATACTTTGATTCAAGCTTATCCCAAGGGTATTTTCTAGGGTTTCTCAAAATCCTACTCTCCATATGATGTCTAGAGAGTAGTTTAGATCGTGATAGCGAGATAGGGAGAGGGCGAGAGAGAGAGAGAGAGAGAGAGAGAGGATAGGAAATTAGAGAGCAACAGGGTTTGCTTTAAAACAACATATTGTTATTTATTAAAATATTTTTAAACTATAATTGTTCTCCATAAATAAGTTGTAATTTTTTCTGTTTTTCATAATGGTCCCTTTCATTAAAACAAAACAAAACAAATATGAACTACACATGTTTAGGCCCAAAACATGGCCCCAACCCAATATCACAAAACCAAAGCTGGATGTTTTTTGCTAAACTAAGAAAAGAAACAAAAAAAAAATCAAAAATTTAACATTTCTCTGACAATATCAGAAAAAAGGTCGAGAAAATTCCATGATAGTTCATCTTCCTCACTATCCCTCATTGATAGGCCTCAACCTCGATAGACTCCGAATCCATTGTAAAAGTTTCACGATCCAATACTACCTCCATAAACGTGACTTGGTACTAAAAACTTCGAGCGACTCCAAGCTAACCATAAGGCATAACATGAAACTGATACAACATACGTAACTAAAATAATCACACACGATAGAATATGTCTTAAATGATATTCTCAACATAATAGACAAATATGAAGACAAAGACTCATACACGAAAGTACTAATGCATAAAATAACCTTTATAAAATATGAGTCTCTTGGGCAATCCCTATCTCACTCAAAACATTCAAACTAGAAAGTAAAGTTTGAAACCAACATAAGATAACGTAAGTGGTGTGTCCCCAAATAATTAGGACTCACCAAAGGCTATGTAGGTTGATAGAATCTTGTACTAACCACAAGTCTGATAGGTTGAGTCAAAATTATCTTATAAAACAATATAAGAACACGAAGGACATACGGTCTGTACTCGAAATGCACTACATATAGAAAATATGCATAAACATGACAATGCAATGACCAAGTAAACTTTACAAAAACTAGTGATCTATTTTTGAAAATATAGTGTAATCCAAAGTCATAATTATTGTTATATGTGGGAGATTCCATCAACAACAATAACTATGTGAGTTATAACGTGGATATCAATGTACTGCTCCTATTTTGAAAAGAGAGTGTCCAATTTGTAAAGGTAGGACCATAATCATGAGATTAGGTGGATCCACTACCTAAAGTCAATTAAGACACGAGGCACATAGCTCTACGACAAGGAAATTCATACTAAAGGTCTCATGTTTCTACTAACAAGTGCACGTTCATCCCAATCCACCCGGTTCTAATTAAACTTCCCATGAAAAATATACATAATCTTAATCATAGCAAGAACCATAAACGAAAAAATTGAGGTTTCTTTGGGACTCAATGAGAGGAGAAGAATCCATTGATGAAGTTCCCACATAACTTGATAGAAACCATAAGTGAAATCTTCAATAAAGTCTTGAAATCCTTTGAACCCTATCTTTTTTAGGGAGAAGTGTCCCGACCCGAAAGTACCCCCTAGAAGTTATGGAGAACCCTTCGGTCATGACAGGGCGTACTTGACCCTTTGGGGTCTTTTACAAGACCTTAACTATCGTTCATTATATAAGACATGAAAAGTAGTGCAGATTTAAAACTTTTCAAGACATTTAATATAAAAAGGAATTCTTTCATTAATACTTAAAGAATCTCATCGTCACAAGCCAACTTAAAGACGTGCATAATATCTTAGGAAACGACCCTTTACATTGAAAGCAAATACATAATAAGTATTAATATTAAAACTAAGAAAATATAGACTATGTCCTCGAATATATGAGGACATACCGAATCTTGAGAGAGTAGATTTCCTAAGCTTCACGTTCAAATATTCCAAAAGCCTCCTACCTATACTTAGAGAAACTTGTATTATATTGCTTTATATGTAAACTGAGTTATTATTTTATTTCCTTAATGCATTGAGTAGTTACCTATTGTTTCAAATGATTTGTATAAACTACATATTTATTGTTGTTCTACTTTGCATATGAGTTGAGCACCCATGACTTGAGTAAAGCTAAGGTAGGTATTCTTTTTAGATTCCTTTCAGCCTTCAAACTTAGGTCATGTTTAGTTTTCCCCTCAAATGCTCATACATTTAATGTAGTGATGTCATTTGGACTACATAATTTTATAAAAAAGATATAGGTAACTAGGATCATTATTAACCACTTTATTATATTAATGTTTCAGTCTTGCGCTATAAGTTAATTGAGGCCAAAGGTTTGGTTGGACCCAGTAATGGTTCACGAATTCCAGTGTCGCACAGGGTGTAGGCTCTATATATGATAAACTTGGTATTAGAGCACATAATTCAAGAGTCCTAGGGAGTCTTTGAACTCGTGTCCGTAGATTCCTAGTTATTAGTGTGAAGCGCGCCACATCTGTAATTAAGAGGCTGCAACACTTAGGAATTATCTCACTTCTTTCATATTGAATAAGAGAATTGATGGCCCTTGTTTTTCTTTTCAAGGGAAATTGGGATGATCATCTGCCTCTCATTAAGTTTGTTTACAATACTGTAGCATCCAGATGACTCTTTATGAAGCTCTTTATGGGAGAAGATGCAATTCTTTTATTCAATGGTTTGAAGTTGGTAAGGTGGATTGATAGGAACAGACTAAGTTCATCCATCTATGGAGAAAGTGAAAGGTGTTCAAAACACGTTCAATACAATGCAGAGTCGTCATAAATTCTACACTGTTGTTAGGAGAAGAGAGTTAGAGTTCGAAGTAGATGATTGGGTCTACTTGAAATTTTGACCCATGAAGGGTGTTATAAGATTTGGTAAGAAGGGAAAGCTCAGTATCTGGTATATTTTCCCTAACAGAATATACAAAAGGGTTGGTAATGCAACTTATGAGTTGGAGTTACCCCAAGAATTAGCAACGGTCCATCAATTTTATGTTCCGTGTTAAAAAAGTGCATGGGATACCCTTCACTTATCATATCTACTAAATATATTAGTATCATGGATAGTTTTTCTTATGAGGAGATCATTTTTCAGATTCTAGGTCGTCAGGTTCGCAAGTTTAGAACCAAGTAACATCAGTCAAATTTCATTGGAGTTGTTTGTTGAGGAAGCTACTTTGGAAGATAAGTAGGATATAAAGAAGAGATATCCACATCCTTTCAATCCTGGAGAAATTCTAGATCAAGGTACTAGTTCTCTTTTTAATTAGTATCCTTTAAATTAATATGCTTAATGTGTTTGATTTTCTTGTTGGGTGTTTAAACTGAATGTTAGATGTTACACCCATAGAATACTAAGAGTAATATCATTCTAGAATGAATGTTCCCAAGGAGGACAATTAGAAAGATACATTTTTAGAAAGCTTAAAAAGTCTGGCAAATTGGTTAAGTTTGAGTTTTGGGTCAACTTCAAATGGCCATAACTCCTATATAAAGATGATTTAGGTGTTCTACGAGATACCTAAGGAAAACTATTTGAATTATCAGCCCAATGCCGCCGATTCTTCTTAATTCTAAGTTTGTATGAGTGAAATATGTACATTTGAAGTTGGGATGTCTAATAAGGAAATTCTTAACTAGATTTTAGAAGGGTATTTTGGTATTTTACATACCCAACTAATTGATTTCATTTTTGGTAATTAAATCGGGGTCTAAACTGATTGGATTCAGTTTACACTATTGAAATTGAGTTAGGATTTTGAGAGAAAAGAAAAAAAGAGGAGAAAAGAGAAGAAAAAAGTAAGGAATCGCCAAGTCTTGATGAACTGGTTGTGGATTTCGTTAAAGGGTGATCCCTATGAGGTATGTGAGATCACATAGTGTCGGTTTAGATCAACCACACAAAAATCATGATTCAACTCAGCGTAATTGTGTTCTTGAAAGAAAATATTATGAGCACTTGATGAAATTTGTGTACGTTCGTATGGGTTCTTGTTGTGAAGTTGTTGAGAAGTTTCTTGAGTTTTATTAATGAAATTAGGTGTGGTTTTGAGTATATTCTTACATATTTGGGTGATATAGTCGAATCTAAGTGTTTTGAAAAAGAACCATTTGAACCTATAGGTTTTAAATGTAATATTTTGTAAGTCTAAGACGTCTTCTACAGCCTAATATAGGTGTCAAAAGGTTTGGACATTATTTTAAGGTCTATTTTAATTCATCTAAGTCATTTATGAAGTTTAGAAATCAAAATGTCAAGGAACATCCATGAAGTCCAGAAACTAGTTCAATGAGGTACTAGTGTGGTTTATCCTATTTGACTAAGTTTTAGGAATCGGAAATTGATGAATTGTTGGTGGAAGGTGTCTAGCATGTATTAGAGTTAGTTCATATTCTAAACTTCCGGGCAGGACTCCCCAAGGACCAACCAAAGGCCCTTGAAGAGGATCCTTGTATTTGGGTTGAAGACTGCCCAAGGCAATGCGCACAAACGAGTGTAATCAACGGACCATGTCCCAATCGACGGGGCGTGGATTGCCTCCATCAATGGACACTTAGAGTATTTTTCCAAGGCCTGTTTTGACAAGTCTGTGAACTCAAATATGGACCAACAGGAGGTTGGTCTCTTGGCCGTCGTTTGACAAGCGGGGTGTCGATCGGGGAGTCGTCTGTGAGTGGACTGTTCCACTGCACGTTTTAACTTTGGAGAATTGAATTAATTAAGTTATTATTTAATTAATTAGGGGTTATGTTTTTTCTAATTAAGTAAGTTAAAAACCTATATAAGTATCCTAAGCTAATTAAACTAACCTAAGCTCTCATAATTCCCAAAACCAAACTCTCTTCCTTCTCTATTCTTTCTGTCTCCGAAGTTGAGAACAACCATAGAAGATCAAATTCAAGGGGGTTGTAGAGCTTCAATCACCAATGCTTCTCCATCAACCTTCATCAAACATTAAGGTATGAGATTCCTTTCACCTTTGGTACTTCTTTCCCCAAAGGGATCTATCAAATTGGTTTCAAAAGTATAAAATTCAAGTGGGACTTTTCCAATCTTGAAATTAATCTTTTTATTTAAATTTTTTTTGATTTCTTTTGGATATTATAAAAATATTAACATTTATTATAACTTAATTATGTTATTCCTTGATGTATTGGTCTAGTTTGTAGAAGATAACATATTCCCATTAACTCTAGGTTGTGATCTTGATATGAATTGTATAATGTTGGTTAAGTTGATTTAGTTATTGGTTGAATTACTATCCTATGATGTTATTGTGGAAATTATGAATATATAAATATGAAATTTAGTCCTATCATTGTATTTGTTAAGTAATTGATCTAGATTATGACTTTGACCTAAGTCTCTTATCTTAAGCTATGAACTAGTAATGGATTGTGAAGTAGTGATTCAATTTGCTTTGTTGTCATGTTGGTTATTGATGTGTGATGATATTACACCCTTATTGGGTTGATATAAGGTTGATGGTAAGACCTTGATGATGATTATCAAGGAGACTTGGTAAGTCTTGTGATCCTTATTCTTTACTTCAATTGTGGTTACTTAAGATTGGGTAATGATGGTGCATTGAAGTATATCTTATACTAGGATTGATAAGCTTGGTATGATGTTGAATTGAAATGTATTTTATTATGATTTTTGAGGTATTTTATAAGATGTAAATGATATAAGGATGGTGATAACTTTAAAATGTGCCTTATCATGATGTGATTATGTAATGTGCTAACCTCAGTTATATGAATTGTAATGAAAGGAATATACTCATGCAATTATTATTGAACTATGATAATGATAATTATACAAGGGAGAGACTCTATGACTTTTATTAAGCTATGATAATTAATAGATACAATAAAGACATTTCGAAAGGGACTCTAGCTTAGCACCGAGTGAACTAAAGTGAGGAGTGTCCCTTACCACATAGGGAAGGTAGGATCACAAATGTACTATTGAGATTGGAGACCGTAATGTATGTAACATAAAGAGGGTCCAAACTATATCTGTTAGTTCTTGAACTATGTTTCCCCATTAGAAATACTAGCTAGTGGATCCACATAGTTACTATGTTCATGTTTTGGTACTACCTTGGCATGTAGTCCGCCCTTCGGTGTGGGTTCCATGACACCAGATTCCACATTTGCTCATGTGGTCTATGTTGGTTAATGTAAGATATTCCCAAAAAGGTATATTGAACTAAAGGAATGAACTATAACTAAGATAATTTAAGAGGTTTAGCTTAGTGTAGGTAGGTGTAACGACCTATTTAGTCATTTTGAGCAACAGATTTTAGTTCTGGAAAAACTGGCTGAGACGACGGATCCCACGACGGACCGTCATAAGCACGATGGAACGTCGAGGGGGTCTCGTTCCAAAACACTTAGATTTCTGAAATTTGGGTACTGAAATCGACTCTCAGAACTTCATGACGGAATGGCAGGACGGACCGTCATAGGCACGACAGGCCGTCACAGACTGCGTAATCCCAGGCTGAGTCTGATTTCTGTTAAATGTTTTAAGGGGCGTTTTGGACTATTCCTGCTATAATTATAAATCTAGTGGGTTAATGTTAATAATTTAACTACTGGAGGGTTAAAGGAGATAACCTTGAATTAATTTATGGGTTAATTCATCATCTTTTATACTTAATTATATGCTAATTAGGGTAAAGGAAAGAGGGTTGAATAAGAAAAATAGAAAGAACAAAGAGAGGGAGAAGAACAATCGAGAGAGAGGAGAAACAAAGAGGAAAACAAAGCTTTGGGGAATTTGCTTTCTTGATCACTAATCTTCGGTGGAGGTAGGTTATGGTTTATACTATTTCATAGTAAAATCTTAATAGCGAATGATATGTGTTGGGTAATTTTGTAAAGTCTTGTATAAGCTTAATTGTGTGCTTGCCTCATATGATTATGTAATTGTGATGAAATAAGCATGATGAGGCTGTTGAATCCTAAATCTTGAAAACCTCTTGTTAATGATGATGCCTTGGTATGAAAGAACGCTTGATGAACTAAAAGAATGAGGTTATGGGATCGGGTGTCACGAACCGACACGTAGTAATAGGGGGATCGGGTGTCACGAACCGACACGTAGTATTAGGGGGAAGGGGTGTCACGAACCGACACGTAGTAATAGGGGGATCGGGTGTCACGAACCGACACGTAGTATTAGGGGGAAGGGGTGTCACGAACCGACACGTAGTATTAGGGGGATCGGGTGTCACGAACCGACACGTAGTATTAGGGGGATCGGGTGTCACGAACCGACACGTAGTATTAGGGGATCGGAGTGTCACGTTCCGACACAAGAGGAATAAAGAGAGTGAATCTTGAATTATGGTAATATACTCAGATTTAATGAACCTATTTCCCAAATGAGTATGGTATGGAGGCTTGCGTCCTCATGGGTGTACTTGACGTACTTATTAATGATTATAGTACTTGTTGTTGCTACCTGTTGAGTATTGTAGTTGATTTTATGATATTATCTGATATATACTGTTTTCTATTTTGAGTTGGTCGATGATATATACTCAGTACTCGTGTTTTGTACTGACCCCTACTTGTATGTTCTTTTTTTTTGTTCATTATGGAGTGCAGCAAACGTACCGTCGTCTTCAACCCAACCGCAACTCTAGCCAGTCTTCATCACACCAGATTTCAGGGTGAGCTAAAGCTTCTAGCTTGGACTAGATCTTCTTCTTCATGTCTTGATGCCTCGAAGTTATGGCATAGACTAGCTATTATTTATGATTAGTTTCTTAGATACTCTTAGCTTTAGTAATTTGAGGATAGATGTTCTTGTGATGATGACTTCCAGATTTTGGGAATAATAAGTATTGAGTTTTTAGAAGTTATTTAATCGATTTTCATTAATGAGTTTAAGTCTTCCGCATTATATTATGTTCTTTATGGTTGAAATGTCGGGGTTTAGATTGGTTGGTTCGCTCACATAGTAGGATAAGTGTGGGTTCCACTCGCGGCCCGCTTTGGGTCGTGACAAACTTGGAATCAGAGCATTTGGTTCGTTGGTCTCATCACACAAGAATGAGTCTAGTAGAGTCTTAAGCAACAGTAGGGGGACGCCTTTACTTTTCTTTGAGAGGCTATAAGACTTTAGGAAAATTCTGTTCTTTCTTTCTTTCGTGCTATTACTTGGATCCAATTGGTATCTAGGTGATACAAATGGGTATCTGACCACCTTCACTCTATTTTGCAGATGGTTAGAACTAGAGCAACAACCGCGCCAACACCAACACCAGCAAAACAAGAGGCGTCTGAGCCAGCCACTGAGACTGTAGCTTGAAGAGGAACAGTGGCAAGAGGCTGTGGTAGTGGTCGTAGGAGGACATCCTCTAGAGGAAGAGGACAAACACTTGGCCCATCTAGTACTAGGGCGGTGACTCCTCCACCGACTGAGGAAGTAGTAAGAGAGGGTGAGGAAGGGGAAAGTGAGCAAGTGCAGAATGAGGAATTACCACCCCAACCGACCGCAGAGATGATTAATCAGGTCTTAATTTACATTGTGAATTGCTTGACATGCCTATTTGTGTTTCTACTCCGGTGGGTGAGTCTGTGATAGTTGAAAAGGTGTATAGGTTTTGTTTTGTGACTTTTATGGGGAGCAATACTCATGTAGACTTGGTTATCTTAGAAATGGTTGATTTCGATGTAATTCTGGGTATGACTTGGCTTTCTCCAAACTTCACAATCTTAGATTGTAATGCTAAAACTGTAACGTTGGCCAAGCCTGGGACAAATCCGTTAGTGTGGGAGGGTGACTACACTTCCACTGCAGTTCGTATCATCTCCTTCCTTCGTGCTAAGAGAATGGTTAGAAAGGGTTGTGTACCTTTCTTGGCACACCTCAGGGATGATACTACCCAAGTACCTTCGATTGAGTCAGTTTCAATAGTCCGTGAGTTTCTGGATGTGTTTCCTGCAGACCTTCCTGGTATGCCACCGGATAGAGATATTGACTTTTGTATTGATCTGGAGCTGGGTACTCGCCCCATTTCCATACCTCCTTACAGGATGGCTCCCGCTGAGTTAAGAGAGTTAAAGGCCCAACTTCAAGAGTTGTTAGGGAAAGGCTTTATTAGACCAAGTGCATCCCCTTGGGGTGCTCCTGTTTTGTTTGTGAAGAAGAAGGATGGAAGTTTTTGGATGTGCATTGACTACAGACAACTGAATAAGGTAACTGTTAAGAACAAGTATCCCCTTCCTCGCATCAATGATTTGTTCGATCAGTTACAAGGTGCTTGTACCTTCTCAAAAATTTATTTGAGGTCTGGTTATCATCAACTGAAAATACGGGCAACGGATGTGCCTAAGACAGCTTTTTGGACCAGATACGGACATTATGAGTTCTTAGTAATGTCTTTTGGGCTTACAAATGCCCCTGCTGCGTTCATGAGCTTAATGAACGGGATTTTTAAGTCCTATTTGGATCTCTTTGTCATCGTGTTCATTGATGATATACTGGTATACTCAAAAAGCAAGAAAGAACATGAGGAGCACTTGAGAATGGTATTCGAAATATTGAGGGAGAGAAAGCTTTATGTCAAATTCTCTAAGTGTGAGTTTTGGCTAGATTCAGTGTCCTTCTTGGGGCACGTAGTTTCTAAGGATGGAGTGATGGTGGATCCTTCTAAGATCGAAGTAGTAAAGAGTTGGGAAAGACCTACTAATGTTACAGAGGTAAGGAGCTTTATTGGTTTAGCTAGATACTACCGCCGATTTGTCAAGGGATTTTCCTCCGTTTCTTCCCAATTGACAAATTTGACTAAGAAGAGTGTTCCATTTGTATGGTCGGACAAGTGTGAAGAAAGCTTTCAGAAGCTCAAGACTTTGTTGACTACCGCACCAATCCTCACCATGCCAGTGGAAGGAAAGAACTTCGTTGTTTATTGTGATGCATCCTATTCTGGTTTTGGTGCAGTGCTAATGCAAGAGAAGAGTGTATTTGCTTATCCTTCGAGGCAATTAAAGGTGCATGAACGTAATTATCCTACCCATGATTTGGAGTTGGCTGCGATAGTGTTTGTACTAAAGCAATGGAGACATTATCTATATGGGGTCAAGTATGAAGTCTATACAGATCATCGTAGTTTACAGTATGTCTTTACTCAAAAAGATTTGAACTTGAGACAGAGGAGATGGATGGAACTACTGAAGGATTATGATGTTACAATATTGTATCACCCAGGAAAGGCTAATGTTGTGGCAGACGCCTTAAGTAGAAAAGCAGGGAGCATGGATAGTTTATCCCACTTACAAGCTTCTAGACGCCCATTGGCTAGAGAGGTTCAGACTCTGGCTGACGACTTTATGAGGTTAGAAGTAAATGAGAAGGGAGGATTTTTGGCCAGTGTGGAGGCGAGATCTTCTTTTCTTGACAAGATCAAGGGAAAACAGTTTGATGATGAGAAACTAAGCCGAATTCGGGATATGGTGTTGCGAGGAGAGGCTAAAGAAGCAATAATGGATGAGGAAGGTGTTTTGAGGATTAAGGGAAGGGTATGTGTACCCCGCGTCGATGATTTGATTCACACTATTCTCACTGAGGCTCATAGCTTAAGGTACTCCATACATCCTGGTGCAACCAAGATGTATCGTGACCTAAAGCAACATTTTTGGTGGAGTGGGATGAAGCGTGACATTGTGGAGTTTGTTGCCAAATGTCCAAATTATCAGCAAGTAAAGTATGAACACCAGCGGCCTGGAGGAACACTTCAGAGAATGCCCATTCCTGAATGGAAGTGGTAGAGAATTGCAATGGACTTCGTGGTTGGTCTTCCAAAGATAAATGGTAAGTATGACTCCATTTGGGTGATTGTTGATAGGTTAACCAAGTCTGCTCACTTCATTCCGGTTAAGGTGACTTACAATGCAGAGAAGTTAGCCAAATTTTACATCTCAGAGATTTTTCGATTGCATGGAGTTCCACTTTCTATCATATCAGATAGAGGTACGCAGTTTACTTCTAAGTTTTGGAAAACATTGCATGCGGAATTGGGTACTAGGTTGGATCTTAGTACCGCATTTTAACCTCAGACCGATGGTCAGTCTGAGCGAACGATCCAAGTGTTGGAGGATATGTTTCGTGCATGTGTGATAGAATTTGGAGGTCATTGGGATAACTTCTTACCCTTAGCGGAGTTTTCATCCAATAATAGCTATCACTCAAGTGTTGATATGGCTCCTTTCGAAGCATTGTATGGAAGGAGATGTAGGTCTCCCATTGGTTGGTTTTATGCATTTGAGGTTAGACCTTGGTGTACTGATCTTTTGAGGGATTCATTAGAGAAGGTGAAATGCATTCAAGAAAAGCTTTTAGCGGCTCAAAGTAGGCAGAAAGAATATGCAGATCGAAAGGTTAGAGACATGGAGTTTATGGAGGGCGAGCAAGTTTTGCTGAAGGTTTCACCCATGAAAGGGGTGATGCGGTTTGGTAAGCTACGTAAGCTTAGTCCGAGGTACATTGGACCATTTGAAGTTCTGAAGCGCGTGGGGGAGGTAGCTTATGAATTAGCGTTGCCCCCAGGACTCTCAGGGGTGCACCCGGTATTTCATGTGTCTATGCTAAAAAGATACCATGGTGATGGAAACTACATCATTCGTTGGGATGCAGTCCTTCTCGATGAGAATTTGACTTATGAGGAGGAGCCTGTTGCCATTCTAAATCAAGAAGTCCGCAAGTTGAGACCAAGGGAGATTGCATCCATCAAAATTCAATGGAAGAATCGACCTGTTGAAGAGTCCACTTGGGAGAAGGAGGCTGATATGCAAGAAAGATACCCACACCTGTTTACATATTCAGGTACTCCTTTTCGCCCTTGTTTCTTTTCTTGTGATCGTTCGAGGACGAACGATGGGTAAATTGGTATCTATTGTAACGACCTGTTTAGTCGTTTTGAGCAGTAGATTTTAGTTCTGGAAAAACTGGCTGAGACGACGGATCCCACGATGGACCGTCATGGGCACGACGGACCGTCGAGGGGGTCTCATTCCAAAACACTTAGATTTCTGAAATTTGGGTACTGAAATCGACTCTCAGAACTTCGTGACGGAATGGTAGGACGGACCGTCATAGACACGACGGGCCGTCACAAACTGCGTAATCCCAGGCTGAGTCTGATTTCTGTTAAATGTTTTAAGGGGCGTTTTGGACTATTCCTGCTATAATTATAAATCTAGTGGGTTAATGTTAATAATTTAACTACTGGAGGGTTAAAGGAGATAACCTTGAATTAATTTATGGGTTAATTCATCATCTTTTATACTTAATTATATGCTAATTAGGGTAAAAGAAAGAGGGTTGAATAAGAAAAATAGAAAGAACAGAGAGAGGGAGAAGAACGATCGAGAGAGAGGAGAAACAAAGAGGAAAACAAAGCTTTGGGGAATTTGCTTGCTTGATCACTAATCTTCGGTGGAGGTAGGTTATGGTTTATGCTATTTCATAGTAAACTCTTAATAGCGAATGATATGTGTTGGGTAATTTTGTAAAGTCTTCTATATGCTTAATTGTGTGCTTGCCTGATATGATTATGTAATTGTGATGAAATAAGCATGATGAGGCTGTTGAATCCTAAATCTTGAAAACCTCTTGTTAATGATGATGCCTTGGTATGAAAGAAGGCTTGATGAACTAAAAGAATGAGGTTAGGGGATCGGGTGTCACGAACCGACATGTAGTAATAGGGGGATTAGGTGTCACGAACCGACACGTAGTATTAGGGGGATCGGTTGTCACGAATCGACACGTAGTATTAGGGGGATCGGGTGTCACGAACCGACACGTAGTATTAGGGAGATCGGGTGTCACGAACCAACACGTAGTATTAGGGGATCGGAGCGTCACATTCCGACACTAGAGGAATAAAGAGAGTGAATCTTGAATTATGGTAATATACTCAGATTTAATGAACCTATTTCCCAAATGAGTATGGTATGGTGGCTTGCGTCCTTATGGGTGTACTTGGCGTACTTATTAATGATTATAGTACTTGTTGTTGCTACCTGTTGAGTATTGTAGTTGATTTTATGATATTATCTGATATATACTGTTTTCTATTTTGAGATGGCCGATGATATCTACTCAGTACTCGTGTTTTGTACTGACCCCTAATTGTATGTTCTCTTTTTTTTTGTTCATTGTGGAGTGCAACAAACGTACCGTCGTCTTCAACCCAACCGCAACTCTAGCCAGTCTTCATCACACCAGATTTCAGGGTGAGCTAAAGCTTCTAGCTTGGACTGGATCTTCTTCTACATGTCTTGATGCCTCGACGTTCTGTCATAGACTAGCTATTATTTATGTTTAGTTTCTTAGATACTCTTAGCTTTAGTAATTTGAGGATATATGTTCTTGTGATGATGACTTCCAGATTTTGGGAATAATAAGTATTGAGTTTTTAGAAGTTATTTAATCGATTTTCATTAATGAGTTTAAGTCTTCCGCATTATATTATGTTATTTATGGTTGAAATGTCGTGGTTTAGATTGTTTGGTTCGCTCACATAGTAGGATAAGTGTGGGTGCCACTCGCGGCCAGCTTTGGGTCGTGACAGTAGGGGTATGGGACTCTACCTAACCTTGCACTAGTTAGCCTTGAGTATTCTTACATATGAATATGGTTATAATTGCACATGCTATGTATATGATCATCTTACACATTGATGATACTACATGATGATTGGTTTCACTTATCAATATGTGTTTGGTCTCTATTTCAAAAGTATGATGATGTGTACTCTTAAATGATACGCTATGTGAAGTTGGATATTAGTCATGGTTCTTTTTGGGTTTACTTGATTGAGTAAGGTTGTGGGGATTTGATTAGTCATTGTACTTGTTTACGTAATGAGGGTTCATGGGTTATTGTCTTACTTTGATTATGTTGTAATGAACTCTTATGTATGCTTGTGGCTATAATACTTGATGATAGAGTTCCTTTGACTATGTATTCAATGATATGATATGCATGTTGACTTGACTAGACTTACATTGTTGGTCTTGTGATGTACATGCTTATGACTTAATAAATAATGTCTTAATGATTGGTATGGTCTTCTTGAATGTGCATAAGGCTTTCCAAAGTAAATTGCATACTTTAATGAAATGTCCCTTTTTAGTATGATTTCATGATATGTGTGCATATAGTTTCATACTTAGTACAAGTGGTGTACTAACCCCCTTTTCTCCCTTTTCCCCAACAGTTTAGGTTCTGATAGTTAAAGGGATTTGAGACGACTTTGAAGAAGACTTGAAATTCTTAATCATCCAAATTGGGCTAGTCTTCACTTTTCGAGGGTTTGACTATGTCTTCAATGATATAATACTTGATGAAATAGTTGCTTTGACTATGTGTTCAGTGATATGATATGCATGTTGACTTGACTAGACTTAGCATTGTTGGTCTTGTGATATACATGCTTATGACTTAATAAATATGTCTTAATGATTGGTTATGGTCTTCTTGAATGTTCATAAGGCCTTTCCAAAGTAAATTACATACTTTAATGAAATGTCCCTTTTTAGTATAATTTCATGATATGTGTGCATATAGTCTCATACATTGTACAGGTGGTGTACTAACCCCATTTTCTCCCTTTTCCCTAACATTTTAGGTTTCTGTAGTTGAAGGGATTTGAAACGACTTTGAAGAAGACTTGAAATTCTCAATTATCCAAATTGGGTAGGTCATCACTTTCCAAGGGCAATGTCAATATCAAGCTTATGAAGTTGTTTTAGTTTTAAGACTCTTATGTTCTTTCCTTTTCATTTGAGTATCTAAATATTGTATAGCCTATATCTCGCTTTATTACATTCATGTATGGGCTAGGCCCAAATTGTTATACTCTTGTTATATGGTTATGACAAGAGACATCAATTTGAGACTATGTTATATCTTATATATCTATGTGCAATAAAAGTAGAAGACTATGCAATCTTCTTATACGAAGGGTCTATGTATACTCGATATAAATATTATGTTTATGTAAACCTTAATGTAGAAGTAATGAAAAGTTCTAATTTTTTGCGATTTTAACCTATGAATGTAATGATGTAAGCTAAGTGACTAGTCTTAGTCCTCAAAGAGGATGATGGTGCCGGTTACGTCTAGGGGGTGCTCCCCGGATGTGAAAAACTTGGTATCAGAGCATGAGGTTAAATATCTTTGATTCGATGTCTCTGTAAATCACGTATATGTAGATTCTTACTCATAATTGTGAAGCATGCCACACTTATGGATATTAACCTATGTCATGCTTAGGAAATTCTCATTTTCTTGATAGTCCAATATCGTGTCTCTAGAGTTTTTACTCTATGTGATTTTAGCATCTAATCTTTTTATTGTGATAATAAGCAATGAATACTCAAAGGAACGTAACACAAAGACTTGAAGAAGAGATTTCTAATGTGAGAGTTCCTCACCGTGGTGATCAAGTCCCTCCTCTTGAAGAAGATGGTAATGATGACCAAGCTCTGGTCAATCCTCCTCCTTTGACGTATGGTAACATAAGGCCTGATCTTATCCACATGGCCCAAGCCATTACTACTCAAGCACAAGCTGCCACTACCCAAGATAAAGCCCTGATGTCCTAAGCTAATTAGGAGGTTGTAACCCGAGCAAACCAACAAGTTTGTACCATGGCCTCCCATTTGAGGGATGTCACTAGGATGAATCCTCCAACTTTCAATGGGTCCAAGGTTGAAGAAGATCCCCAAGACTTCATTGATGAAATCTATAAGATCATTTGTGATATGGGGTTGAATACTAGTGAGAAGTCCGAGTTATCCACTTACCAAATCAAGGATGTGTCCCAAACATGGTACGTCCAATGGAGAGAATAGGCTTTTGAGAGGTGAACCGTGGCTTCGTAGGTGTTCAAAAAGGCTTTTCTTGATAGATTCGTTCCTAGGGAGAAGCGAGAAGCTAAAGTGTGGGAGTGTCGGATGACTTTCAAGAGGAATGTCATTCGGCTATTATACATGACAATATGAACATTTCCCGTCTTATGGTTCATGCTCAACAAGTGGAAGAGGCAAGGGCTAAGAGAAAGAGTAGAGATTCCAAGAGAGCAAGATCTTTTAATAGTTGTTCTTCAAAGGGTAGGCTTGATATCCAAGACAATAATAGGTTCAAAAAGAGGTTTTCTAATCAAGTTCCTACCATGTTCCCTAAGACTCTGATGATAGGGTGTCTAACCCTAAGCCTCAAAAAGGGAAGAGGTACTAGTTCACCAAACAAGAAGTCAACTTGTGGAAAGTGTGGAAAGAAGCATAATGGTGATTGCCTTAAGGGAACGGATAATTGTTTTGGTTATGGTAAAAGTGGACACAAGGTTTGAGATTGTCCAAATGTGAAGGGGCAAGACAAGGAGAGTGGGCAATCAAGTGGTTCTAATGATGCCCTTAAGAAGAATCATTTTTATGCCCTCCGCTCTAGGGGTGAGCAAGAGACCTCTCCCGACGTGGTGATCGGTATGTTGAAAGTCTTTTATGTTGATGTATATGCTTTAATTGAACCCAACACTACCTTGTCATTTGTTACTCCTCTAGTAGCTAAAAAGTTTGACATATTGCCCGATATCTTGAATGAACCTTTTATGGTGTCTACCCCTATGGGTAAGTCGGTTGTTGCAAAAAGAGTGCATAAAAGTTGTCCTATAATGTTGCCCAATAGAGTTACTTATGTTGAACTAGTAGAACTAGATATGCTTGATTTTGATATCATATTGGGTATGTATTGGTTGCATGCTTACTTTGCCTCTATTAATTGTAGAACAAGGGTGGTGAACTTTAATTTTCCAAATAAACTCATTTTAGAGTGGAAGGGGGGAAATTATATATTCATAAAGGTCGTATCATTTCTTGTTTGAAAGCTTGTAGGATGATCTCTAACGGGTGTTTATACCATATAGTATGAGTCCAAGATTTATACTCTGAAATTCCTCCCATTGAGTCGGTCCCTATAGTGAGGGAATTTCCGGAGGTCTTTCCTAATGATATTCCCGGTATTCCTCCCAAACGGGACATTGATTTTGGTATCGACTTGTTACCATATACAAATCCCATTTTAATTTTTCTTTATGGGATGGCTCCGGCCGAATTGAAAGAGTTTAAGGCTCAACTCAAACATAATACCTTCACCTTATACATCCATGTATGTCATAACACCTTAATACATAATCACTTTACTTCACATAACCAACTTCACATTATACCTTCATGTATGCCATAACATGATATTGCCATATTTCACATAATAATGTCTACAAGGACATGATGACAATACATATATCGATATACAATAAGTAAACACCGTCACCATAAGTGGACCATACCACACAAGGACAATTCTATATCAATTCTACGTTAGTAAGGGAACTAGGTCAACTTACCATCTTCCAAAGGGCACGATCACCATTCCTTAACTTCTCCAACAATTTACAATATAATAGGATAATCATATATTATTATAAGTGGGAAGATCCAAAGTGCAAAGTTAGATTACCATTTCACCGCTATATTAAATCTAAATATTAATTTAAAAAATAAATTAATTAAATATTAAACATCAAGTACTAATTATATCATATTGTATACTTAAAGTGGAGTTGTTACGTCAAAGTTGAAAAATGAATATAGCAATAGAAAATCTAAATCAGATTTTTTTGTTCTTTTAACAACTAAATTTAATTATATTTTTAAAATCTTTTTCTTTTCCTTTGCATTTATTTTCATTTCTTTCATTCAATTTACTTAACACATACCTTGTATATACAACATAAAGTTAGCAATAAACAAGGCGACGTGTCACCTTTTGTAGTCTCCAATTGCATTTGTCAAAAAAATTTCTTTTTACTTTGAATTTTTCAAATTAATTTTATGATTAAGAATTTATTATATACACAGGGACTATAACAAAATTTAATGATTCCTTTAACAACAAAATGAATAGCAATAGCCAATTAGGTAGAGTGAAGAATTACGATTTACGAAGAAAATTAAGAATGACAGTAAATGAGATATGTGAAGAGTCATAACATGACCATGATTCAATGAATTTCTATTCTTTTTGGTGAAACTTTCAAATGACTATAAAACTTATGATTCTTTTATTTATTTATAAATATGGACTCAAAAGTAAGAATACAAAAGCTACATTAGTGGAATACAAAAGCAACATTAGTGGTGGACTGAAAAAGGTATGATATATTTTTTTGCGTGTTAATTGATTTCCATGAAAACCTTAGAAGAGATGATACCTTCAACGGCAGATATCTTTATTTGATTATATACTTGTATAAATTGAAAAGAATTATGAGGAACAATGAATTTATTTGTTGAACTATGTCTAATTTAAAAATTGTAATGCATAGACTATTTTAGAAAGTACAACACCAACAAATAAAAACTTCATAGATATTTTTATTTATTATTATATTTTATCATTTTTGTATTTTTGACCATTACCTAAGATTATTGTTCTTTTTATTTTATAGTTAAAATTGTGGATCATTGTATTATTCAACTCAAGTCATACTTTAGTTTGACTAAGTGAAGATGACTCTTGAATTTATATTGGTGATATATATATATATATTGGTGATATATATATATATATATATGTATATATATATATATATATATGTATATATATATATATATGTATATATATATATATATCTATATATATATAT